>NW_026067969.1:3411379-3588685 GCF_014885135.2 Alexandromys fortis | reverse complement strand
GGCTGCCTCCTAATCTTTCCCAAACAGTTCCACCAAATGTGGACCAAGCATTCAAAACTGTGAGCCTACAGGACCATTCTCGTTTACATGACCACGCCCACATCAGCCCCCAGTTGCATTTCTGCTGTGCCTTAAAAGGGTGTGGTCCATAGTGGCCTTACAGCCCCGTTTCCTGGACTATACTGTGAGTCATGAGGGTCTTAGAACCGAGTGTGGGTGGTGACAACCTGGTCAGTAGTGGGTTGAATACTCAGTGAATTCAAGATCACTCTCATCCAGAGTCCATGTGTTTCTGGCAGCGCTGGCCTGTGCTGAACCATGGGAATGGCACTGGGCACGTCATTGGATCATGTGTCATCGAGCCGCCTGAACTACATTGCTCAGATGTGAGGCTCTCGCCTGCTGTGAACTGCAGGGTCTACACTGTGCCTACAGTTCCTGACTTTTAGAGAAACACAGAGACTTAACTACAGGGGGAGAAAGTCAAATAATTCCCTCCCATCGTTCTTCAGCATGTAAATATCATGTCAGTATGTCTTTGGATTGAGACTATCAGACTTGGGGCAGGAGAGATGGCTCAGCCGTTAAATGCTAAGCTCACAACCCAAAAATATAAGAGAATTTTTGATTTTTTAAAAATTGTTTGAGTTTCTGATTTGAGATTTATTTTTAAAAATGTTCAGTGAATTTTGGGTTGGGATTAGGACAGAAATTCCAACAGTTCTGAAAGTGTTTTAAATATTTCCCTACCATCTTGTACTATGTTTATATGCAAAGTGGCATTGACGGCTGTAAAATCAAAATATCAATCAACTCTGAAAAAGATTGAAGAGTTTCTAGGTCTCATGGTATCAAATATTCAGGTGAGAGATTAGATCTTTATGTAAACACAACACAGCCATGCGGCACAGCCACACAGCACAGCCATGCAGCACAATCACACAACACAGCCATGCAGCACGGCCACACAGCACAGCCATACATGCAGCACAGCCACACAGCACAGCCATGCATGCATGCACAATCACACGGCACAGCCATGCAGCACAACCACACAGCACAGCCATGCATCACGGCCACACAGCACAGCCATGCATCACGGCCACACAGCACAGCCATGCAGCACGGCCACACAGCACGGCCAAACATTGACAGGAAAATTTTGTTTTTGTCTTTAATGAATGATAAAATTAATATGTTTACCAAAGAACCACTTTTAAAATATCTTTTTTAATGTAGTTAATCTAATTTCTTTTACAAATTACTATCTATAAATGCTTGGTATGTATATCTGTTTTATGTGTCTATATGCTTGGAGTTATATAAAACTTCTTAGGAGAGAAAGGGTCAAAACCACAAAAAGCTTAAGAAGTCATGCCATGAAATATTTGTGCTGATGATGTTAGAGAGAAATCTTTATGATCCATTTTCAGTGTGAGGAGGAATTCATTAAGGAATCACAGATAAGCAGGAGGCACAGGTCCCGTCTTCCCCTAGTTGGGAGCTGGCTCCTGCCTGCCTCGATGTATTTTAGTTTATCTCAGGGTTGAAAAGGTACAGTGTCTGCTCTGTGACCAGACTCTCAGAACCCATGTCCCAGGAAATGGAGGGGTAGGGTCAACCTGGAGCCCCAGGAAGATGGAGAGGTAAGGATGGAGTAATTTCTCATGATAAGTACTAAATTGGTGTGTTGTCCGGTTTGCTTTTTTTCTGGACTGACATCTGATGTCTCAAAGCAGAAGAGTAACCTGCCTTGCATTTGCCTCTCTGAGTGCTCAGTACATTCTCCTAAGAAGCAAAATCTCTGTTCATCACATTGCAAAGACAGACACAAGCAGCCTTCCAAGTGGGTGCTCACAACTCTGGCTCTGCAAAGTGATTGATGAGAGGTGGGACTCAGATCTGCAATATTAGGGGTGAAGTCTACAGAAAGAGGCAAAAACCTTGGAGGATTCCAGACACAGTTAAAAAAAAAAAAAAAAGACCAGGGCACCAGAGGACAGTGGCTGGAGACCATGGAAAGATTAGGTCTAGGGGAGTTTGACTGCATGGGTGTGTGACAGCTGATCTTGGACCACATAGACTTCACAGGTAGGTGAGTGATACCCACCCTTGGCCACCCAGATATTGATATAAAGGCATGTGATGTCCATGTCTCCATTGAGAAGCTCTATATTTCACTGTCCTTTCCAATTATCTTCCCAGTGGCCTCTGTGCCCCACCCCAGGACTATCCCCTACACCAAGCCCACCCTCATAGCCATGCTCCCCCCAAAAAGATCCCTTTGTCCTCAAAACCCTTCCCTGATGTCCCTTTTGTTGTGAAATGGAACCTCCCAAGATGGGAGCCAAATGAACCTTTCCTCTTTATGCGTCGATCTTCTCAGGTGTTTGTCAGAACCACAGAAAGCTGATGGATAAACTAAATGTACAGAAGTGGCCCAAGCCACCGCCATGTTTTTACCTGTGCCCAGCCAGTATCCTTTGTGGCCTCCCGGGACTCACCAACACTACCTCTGGGTGGAAGCTGCTGCCATCGAACTGTAGCGCCTTTCTGCCCCTACATCCCAGGTCCATCGCCTTCCCCAGCTGGGCACATACTCCTTTATTAATCTGTAAACTCGTTCCCTCAAATCATTCTTTTTCCTGGGTACCAGAAGACCCTGTGTTGTCAGTCAGAGTGGTGTAGTAGGAGCTGTGGGCTGCATTCCTGCCACCCAGCTCCTGGCCACCTGGCTAGCTTATGCCCCAAAATAACAACACACAAACTGTATTCATATAAACACTGCTTGGCCCATTTCTATTAATGTGTGTAGCACCACGAGGTGGTGACTCACCAGGGAGATTCTAGCCTACATCCATCTTGGGTCTGAGCTTCATTGTGTCTGCCCTGGAGAGGAGTGGCATGGCGTCTGAGCTCACTTCCCTTCTTCCCAGCATTCTGTTCTGTCTACTCCTCCCACCTATGTTCTGACCTATCAGGCCAATTAGTTTCTTTATTAATTAACCAATGACCTTCCCACATCAGAGTGGGAAAAGCCACCATCTAGCTCTGGTCTTCTTCAGCCAGGGCAGCATCCGCTAGAGTCTCAGTCAAGGAGGGATGTAAGGCCCTCCTGGCAAGGGAGAAAGAAGAAACCCCAGCAAACAGGTCTGCAGCAGTTAAGAAGGCTTCTGCTCTGCCGTTTCCTTCTCGGGTATTGCTCCACACTCAGGTTCCATCCTGGATGAAGGTGGCTGTGTTCATCAGCTTTGTTATTGTGACAGAATACCCGAGAAGATCAATTTTCAGCTTCCAGGGCTTCACGGTCACTTCCCTGGGTAATGTGGAGCCTATGAGGTCATTGTGTGTCTCGGAGGTGGAAATGTGAGGGAGGGAAGCTATTACCATGGCAACAGAAAAGCAGAGGCAGGAAGAGGCTGGGATCCCAATACCCCTTTCAGGGGTACTTCCCCAATAACCTAACTTCTTCCCAATATGTTCCGCTTCCTGGGGTTCCACCACCTCCCAGTAATGCCACAGGCTGGTGTCCAGGCCTTAATACATGGCCTGTGCAGGCTGTTTAAAATCCAGAACACACTACTTTATTCTCACCACTCTTATGAAGTAGGTTGCCACACTGGAGAGACTGCCCATGAGAAAGGTCAGCAATGGCTGCCAATCAACAACACCCAAGGACTTGAATCCTGCCGTTGCTAAGGGCGCTAGGAAGTAGGGCCTTCTGTGGTCATCTGGTCAACCCTATGAAAAAGACCTGGGTCCTCATGGGCACCTGATTGCAAGGCCAGGAGAGACCCTGCACCCCAAGACCTGCTGAAGCTCTTTCCAGAAGCTGTGGGGTTAAACTATGAGCTGTCTCAAACCTCTATGTCCTTGTGTCCTGGGTTACCCTTACAGTGAATCCCACAGACACAGAGGGGGTGAGCTCCCTCATTGGGGAAGAGTCTTCTTAATGGCTTCGACCCTGAAAAGGCTTTCTGGGCAGAGGCTTCTAGTTTGAAAGGAATTTGAGGACTCCCAGAGGGCAATGGATTCCTGCACAGCTGAACATGTTGGCTCACAACATATGCCTGGAGACCAGATGTCTCCCAAACCGACTTGATTTCCATCCGTCAATATGGAAAGAAGGGATGTGGCATGCCTGTGGGAGGACACACGTGTGGCTTCTGTGAAGGGTTTACTCCTGGGATGCGGCTGGGGAGGGACGTCTTCCTGCCTGGGGCCTAGAACACACCCGGTGCCTGACAGGAGTCCTGTGAGTACAGTGGTACAGGCAGTGGCAGATGCTCATGGCTCATGTTTGGGAAGATAGGGAGCAGATGGAAGCCTGGTCCTTGCATCCCAACATGCTGATTTCCACAGGTTGAGGGAGGGACGGGGCAAAGAGCTGAGCTGGCGCTTTCCAAGATCAAGACTCACTGCAGCCAAGCTGGGCATCTAGCCCGGGTTCCTGCTGAGGGTGGGGGTATCCTCACCTACCACACTGCGGCAGGGCAGGGAGGTTCCAACACCCGACACAGTGTCCAGCTGTTCAATCATTCAGAGAGAGTCAGCTGGCCATTCCAGTCCAAGAGTCTCACGGAGAGGCTTTGTTCAGGCAGCAAAGGCGGGGAGGACCACAGAAGGCCTACCTAGGCAGGGCTCTAACCTCTAGCTGATTCTTTGAGCAAGGTGAGGAGGAAGAGATGGAAGGGGAGTTCTGCTGGAGTTGCCAGCTCGGCCCCAATTCTCTAGCCCCAAACCCCACCCTCTCATAAAAGCAGCCAAAAGTCCAGCTCTGCACTCCTGACTGCAGAGGCACTCCCCCTAGCCCCCACAAAAGCTGCTAGCTGCTCAAGACCCCACTGACCGTAATTTTGGACATCAACAGCTTGTGGAGGATGCATCATCACCCCGTGCCTGCAGGGTATTTAAGACCCCTCCTTCATATCGGTCATGTGATTTATCTCCTGTCCCCTTTCCCCACCTCATCTCTGGGTGGGGGCTGAAGAGTCACGGGGGAATGCTTTGCCCAGAAAAAGCCAGTTCTTTACTTTTTAATTTGTCTTGATCTGGTTTACTGCATGCACAGAGAAACCTATTGTTTGGGTACAGCAACCTATCAGAGGATCCTTTGAAACTTGGCCCAGGAGTCAGGAGTAGAGGCAACTGTGGCCTCAGTGGGACCCTATGTTTTTCCCAAGTCTTAGTGGAATTGGTTTAGAAAATGAGTTCATGGACCATGTCTCTATGTGCTCCACAGCCAAGGGTCACTTGGAGAAGCCGGTAGTGTCACTGTTCCCATGGTTCCCCAACCCGCACCTAAGTTCCTTAGATGGTTCTAGAACTTAACCCAGGAGGAGAGAGCCCTCAGGCTGGGGACCCCTAACCTAGGTGGTGGGACTATAATGCTAAATCAACTGTTTCTAAGTGTTCAGAGTGTTTCTAACCACTCTGTCTCTTGAGGTCTGGGGCTGAGCACAGGCTTATGGGCACCCTAGAATAGGTCTGGAGCAGCCCAGCTGGTGCCTGGCCCTCCCATTTTCAGCCAGAAAGCTCTGGTCTGGAGGAGGCTCTGCCCTAAACGTGTCTAACCTGCAGGTGCAATTCCCAGGGAGGTGAGTCGGGCTGTTTTCTTGCTGTGTGCTGCTTCATACGGGTCCAAAGTCAAGGGACACTGCAAGGCTTCATCATCAGCTCCTACCGACCCTGCTGGAGGCCATTTCTGTGAATCCCATCTCTTAGAGGCAGCTTTCCACCCATGCATTCCTGAGGCCCCACCAGTGGCACCTCCCGCCATGGCTCCATGGACCTCCTCTTCTCCTATAGGGCTCTTACAATTACCAGCCTTTGACAGTGTCAAGTCATTGGTGTCCCTTTCCCGAGTCACTCACTGCAACCCATAGGATGTATTGGTGTCATCTGCTCCCACTCCAAGCCTGAATTCCAGCTGCTCAGCCACAGTGGCCAAATTCTGATGGGTGTTGTCCCCCAGAGCTTTTCTCAGTTGGCTGTTTCATCCAGCCCTGCAAATCTTCAACTCTGGAGGCCTTGGAGGCTTTGCTTTCCACAGTTCAGGGCTGTTTTCCTCCAGATATTACCTCATCATTCACTTCCAAGCCTTGGAGACTCAATGGCCTGCCTGTGTGTCAGTCGGCAGCTTAATGCTGGGAAAGAAGGGAGGCCTCCCCTCCAGGACCAAGTCCTTCACAGTTCAGGGGTCATCAGGACAGTACTCTCAAATGACCCAGTCTGTGAATCACCTTGGCAGAAACAGACGCCCAGGCTTCCTAGCAGAGCGCCTATAGAGCAGAGTGGTATGCTGCCTGCCGTCGTGGGGCTGCGAACCACACTGAGATCCTCTGGCCTGGGGCTCGCTGGTAACAGGCATCCCTTGAGGTGGCTCAGAGTAGCAAAGCCTGCTTCCAGGAGTGATGGTACACGTTCCGGAGAGTCCGGTGGCTGTGACAGCGGGACCTGCAGGGATGCTTGCCACGACTGCTGATATACAAAAGAGCCGCTCCTTCAGAAGCGGGAGGTACAGGCCCCATTTGCTGAAGGAAGGTCATTGGCTGAGGTGAGCCACCTGTGCCTCCTCCAGCCACAAACAGAAAGGAGTGTGACCCGATTATCTAGCTGCAAAGGGTGTCACCTGATGGATTTGGTGACACGTCCCCTCCGGGTGTCAAAAGCCCAGGGTGGAAAGTAAGGCCTCTGAAGTCAGCACTGGCTACACCCTAATACCCATTCATGGATACAAAGCAGCCCACAGCTGAGCCCACAGCAACATGAGGTCACAGCCTGTACCCATTCTCTACCCCTCCTAGACCACCACCCCCTAGTCCATAGTTCTTAATGTCTGGGACTGTAAGCCAACAGAAGCATCAGGTGGCAGGGGGCCTGGCCATGCAAAGGAAACAGCCGGTCAAGTCTCAGATGTAAACAGTAAACTCCTTTATTGAGACACTGTTACAAGGATTCCTTTAGTACACGGTTTTAAAATATTTTCGAACACTCTTCCTGTGGAGAAGTGAAATTCTGAGGCTTCCAGTTGGACCTCTGGGAAATTTACAATGTACCCTTTGGCCTGAAATTTTAAAGGACCCAAGGTCCTATAGTTTTTTATCACAGCATTCCGTTTATTTATTCTGTTGTGTGTATTTTCGCCACCATTTGCCCAATTATATATATATGGAGAAAGAGAGAGAGAGAGCACACACCAGAGAAAACAGAGACATAAAAATGATGCCAGGAGCGTTTCTGCAAATATAAGAAGTAATTTTATTGTAAAATATTGAAGGTGAAGTGGACTGAGGAGAACAGGACACATTTTGGACTTCAATACAAATTGCAACTTGGAGGGGAACTGACAGAAGAATGGGACAGGGTGAAAGGGTAAACCAGATGGGGAGAGAGGCAGACACCGAATCACATGACCTACACAGAATCCACAGGGCATCACATGGCCGTCTTCCAATATGGCTTTTCTCAGGCAGAGGCACGCACAGCAAGCGGTCCCTGGCTCACGATGGTATCCCGGCTTTCAGAAGCAACCTCCAGACCAGGCTTTTCTTTGGCAAGAGTAAAACTTGTTGTTGAGGAAACCCGGGGATGCCTGTTGGCGGCATTCATCAATCCTGGTCACTCCCGGGTGCTGTGTTGTGGTTTCCTTCACTTTGGGGTGGGGTGGGGTCAGGAGCACCGGAGCATGGTGGCTGCCTCCCTGGGCACCATAGCCTCCTTACGGTGGAAGGAGAGGCACAACAGGCGTGTGACTCACAGTGAGCCATTCTTTTCTCTTGCTGGTCCTGGAGACCTCTGCATCCAGAAGGCAGCCTCTCCATCACACACACCTTGGAGGAGCAGGAAGAGGGATCCACCCCGACCCCAGAACTGACACCTGCGCCCCGAACACCCCTCTGGTGGAAACCCAAACAGCAGCCCTGGAGCCACAAAGTCCGTCGTGTATCTCTTAGTCCACCTGCTGCTCACAGGGCAGTCTGGCTATCAGCGTGGGCACCCAGTGGCTTCCATCCCATCCTTGGCACGCACACAGAAATTAGCACCACGAACATTCAGCAACTGAACACAATCATGGATACGCAATGTATCATGCAGGAGGTCTTTGTTTTGCGCGTGTGTTTTCAAATGAAATAAGCGGAGCCCGAAGGGGATTCAGGCTTCGGGAAGGACGCCCCACCATCATGAGCACGGGGTGCCTTCAAGGAAGAAAGGTCTCTGGCACCGATCTGATTGTTAGGTCCTTGGCAAAATTTCAGAATGTAGAAAAATGGCCAGGATAAAGGCAGGTGGGGGAAGGAGGCGCGGCGGGCACCCTAATGCAGCCTCTAGGACACATAGCACCACAAGAGACAAGTGTAAAAAAAATCAGCACCAATGTTCATAGTTACTTATCATCTACAGAACACGTGGTTCTCAAGCTTTGGACACTGTCCCATCAGCCTCTGCAGGAAGAAACACGGAAAAAGGAAGCAATCAGGATTAATTTAAGCCTGTGTTTTAATCTGAGTGCATGTAGGAAAGGCAGGATCTCAAATGCCTATTTTTCCCTCCCCATAAAAAATTATCCAGAGCTAATCAAAAAGAAAAAAAATAATTAAAAGTCTGGAAAGGGCCCAGGCACCTGCAGTGGCGATGCAGCTTCTTGCCGACTGAGCAAATTTCCAATTTATTGCACTTTCTTGCTGGGTGGGGGAGGGGAGAGGAGTGAGGAGATGCCCTCTACAGAGAGCCGGATTGCAAACCCGAGCTGGTGCCCCGTCCCAGCTGCCCACACTCCCCATGGGCCTGAGGCTGGGTTTCCATGCAAGATTGAAAGCCAGGCACACTTAACATTTATAACAATACAATACAAATATTTACTTAAAACTCTCACAAAAACATAAGCACCTTTAATCCATCGGAAAGGCACGTGTGGAATGACATTTGGCCTCTGAGTGGATGTGTTGTGGGGTGTTTAAAAAAAAAAAGAAGGCTTTGGCGACCTTTATAGGAACACCTCAGAGCATCTTTTGAAGGTCAAGGGGCGATACATATCTTCAAGTTGCATCTTTTTAAGTGATTTCCAAATACTGCCCCACCCTGACTCCCTGCCAACAGTCCATGAACGCCTTTGATGAACCTATCAGGAGAGCTGGGGACCAGGGCCTGCAGCTTGGCAAGAGGCTGTGGTGTGGCTAGGTCATGTGATTCGGCTCCGTGGGGGACACGGCTCTTTCCCTTTGTTCTCTCTGGGTGTGGGGTCCAAGGCCACGGAGAGTCCCTCCGAGGCACGGATGAGTCAGGCAGTCAGGGGTGACAAACGTTCACTGTCCGGGATGGGCCGTGCACAGGACACCCACAGCTGGGGTGCTGAGGTCACGAGGTTGCTCTGAAGACCGGTGGGCTCAGCAGCTCCTAACCCAGGAAGCAAGCTGGCCCCACTTCAAATCCAAATTTCTGTGAGGCTTCACCAAAGTCGTTGAACATGATGTCCACGATGGGGACTTGCTCCACTTTGGGCGTGTCAATCTCCAGCACCGTTTTCTGGTAGCCTTTCTTGGTCTAGGAAGGGGGAAGAAGGTGGAGGCAGTTAAAACTGGGGGCTTCTTGTGGTGGTTAAGGTGTTTAGGTCACTTACCACCCCTGACCCAGGTCCCCCTCTGCCCCAAGACCCTACCAACTCCCTGAGCCACCAAGAACAACAAGTTTGAGGAAACATGGCCAAGCAGAGAGGTGATGGGACTTCCCGTAAGACTTCACACAAGAGCTGCAATCCCAGGCCTCTCCTGGACAGGCGAGGGAACTTTCCTTACTACCTGTTCCAGAGAGAACTGGGTAGAATGAGGCACAGAAGGGCCATGATGGTGCAGGGCCCAAGCAGTCTGTGCCCTCCTGTGATCAGATCAGCACTTTTGAGAGGAGCAGGACAAAGCTCTTTTAGGAAAAGCAGGCTGAGCCTCAGGCAAATGGGGGGAGCTGCCAGCAGAGCCAACCCTCTCAACCCAAAATATAGGGAGGACATGAGTACTTCTGGCCCCACTGCCAAGCAAGCTTAACTTTGGGTGTCAAGAGCATTTATCACAAAGAAAAATCTGGTTCACCCACTCTGTCAGCTTCCTTCAATGGTGCCCAATGTCTGCCTTTGCACGGCAAATCTTGGGCTACCCACTGGCCACCTGTCCTATGCCAGGGCTTCCACTACCATGGATGTAGGCTGCATTTACATGCAACTGTGTCTGGCCTGGGAAGGCTTTCGCTCCACTGTGCAAGCCCTGGAGAAATCACGAGGAGAAAGCAGATGGGTAGCAAGCATCTCCTTTGTGGGTATAACATACCAGGATGCAGCCCGGCAGAGGGTTCTCTACTGACCCTGGGTCAGTCCTGAATCTTTCATGTTTGGTGCCCAGCTGCAGGGCCTTCCTCTCCATGGGTACCCCAAATTCAAATGGGAGCCCAATTACTCAAGGTGATTGTGGGATGCTGGGCTTTGAAAAGATGATTGGACCATGAGGATGGACCCCCTGGACCCCTCATGAGTGAGACTGGCTCCCTCATGAAGACCTTCTCTGTCTTTGCCACGTGATAACATTGCAAGAAGGCGACTGTGCACAACCCAGGGGTGACGATCCCAACCTCGGACTTCCTGCTTGCGGAACTGTGGACAGCTCCCATGGTTTGTAAGCCACTTAGGTGATGGCCATTGGTGGCCATGGCCAAACCAACTCAAGCCACCCTGAGCCACAGCTGCAGAGGAAGCCACTCTTAGGTTTCCGATCTCAGACCTGAGCGCACTGGTAAATTTCTTTGTGTAAAACTGCTAAGCTCTGCAGGTTATGTTGTTACAACAGCACGGCTGCTTGACATCTCCAGTTGGAGTGTGGAGGGCTTGCTGAGAGTGCAGGGGTGAGTGCGGGAGTGGGCAGCGCCTTCTCTACCTGGCACGGCACGAGTGTCTGGTCTTCACTGCTCTCAACGTCCACTCGCCCCAGGCCCCGCCCACCCACAGCTGTCCTGATAAGACCCCTCTGTCTTGTGCTCAAAGCCAAGCTAGGGACAGACGGAAGCCCAGGAGCATTTGAACACTGCAGGCTCTGCCCATCCAGATTGACTTGGAGTGGATTCAGAATCTGCAAATTTTTCTTCAATGGGAGTCTTGGATGATTTTGTCATCTATGGTTTTCTGGCTGTCCCTTGAGAAACACGGAAGGAACTTGCCACCAGGAACCCAGCACTAGAACACGGTCCAGTTTGAGGGCTGTTCTGGCCAGGGATGGGTGGTCATACCCTTGCACTAAAACTTACCATGTGATATATCTGGGGGCTAGAGAGATGCTCAGGTGTTAAAATGTTCACTATGCAAATATGAAGAGAAGTTTGAATCCTCAGAAATACATAAAAATGTGGCATCCCACCTGCAATTCCAGTTTTGGAAGACAGAGATGGGATCCCAGAGTGAGCGAGCTAGCAAGACAAGTCATATCAGTGAGCTCTACATTTGATTGAGAGACACTGCCCCAGTAATAAATATTCATGATTCCCAACAGACTCCAATGTTAGGGCTCTACATGTGTACATACATACACGCACACACATACATATACACAAACAAGCTTGCGTGTGAGCATGTATATACGCAAGTGCATGCATACGTGAATATGTGCTTATACATGTAAAACATGCATATACACAAATATGTACATCACACACATAAAAAATATAAAAGAAAAAAAAGACAGGGGCAGTGGCCCATGCCTTTAATCCCAACCCCCAGGAGGCAGAGACAGGTGGATTTCTGTGAGTTCAAGGCCAGCTCAGCATACAGATTGAGTTCTAGGATGGCAAGGGCTACACAAATAAATTCTGTCTCAATAAAAAAAAAAAAGGAAGGGGGAAAAAATCTGGGTATCTTCAGGGGCTGGACTTTCATGCCCATTGAAGCTAACTGTGGGGTAGCTGAGACCCTCACCCTCCTGGCCAGTTTAGGGAGCCAGAACTGGCTACTCCTCATGTAGGCCCTGTTATCTTGGGCTCTGCTCCATGATTCAGACTTACACGAGGTCAACAGCCTGGCCTCTCCTGGACCCTGGAAGGTGGTATAGTCTTGGGAAATCATGTGAGGTCAGTGACAGGGTCTCCGTTTTTGTATACCAGTGAGTCATGAAGCTACAGGCTTACAGCAGGCCCCACTCCCTTCCTGTATGGAATGAGCAGGGAGTGGGTCTCTCTCCCCTACTCCCGGGACCACCATGTGTGGAGCTGGCAGGCGATTTCACATGGATTTGTGGGGCCCCGTTGCTCCAATTATCAGAGCGCTTAGAGAGGGATGCAGTTAAAGAAGAGACATAAATAACCATCGCCAGCTAGCAACGGCCCCCCAGGGGCGCACAAAGCTGCACAAACAACGGGATTGATGCAGAGTGACTCCCGGCCCCTCCGCAGGGCCAGCCGCTTGGCAGCCCCCTCATTCAGGCTACCCAGCCACACAGTACCAGCGTTGGAATTCCAATTTCAGTGGCTGTGATTACAAAATGAATCAAGTTGGCCTCCCAGGGCTGGGCAGGCCTTGGCACCACTGGCCTGCGTGTGGAGGACAAAAACCTCCTGAAGGAGCCCTGCAATTGAATGAGAGGATCGTGACCTTTCAAATCGTGGCCGGACTTCTCCGGGGTTTGGGGGCGGAGAGCATGTTGGCCACCCCAGCAAGTCTTGCTTTCTGTTCCCTTTGGACTGCCTTGAGCCCGCTGTCTTGCCGGTCTGTCCCTCCCAGTACACAGAGCCAGGTTTTTCTATCAGCGGGTTTTTCTGTTCTGAATCATTATTCCCCCACCTTTTCCAAGGCAGGATTTTCTTTCAGAAGTAAAAACAGCAGGGGGCTGCTTCTCCCTCTCTAGCCCAGTGGACTTCCGTCATCTTATACTTGCCTCGGCATCTGCGGATGCTGAGGATGCCAAAGCTCATATGATGCTTGGTGCTGTGGATAGAATAGCCCTCCCCATGAGAAGACGGTCAGTGTGGGCTATGGTCAGGAGAGCTTGTGGTTTAGCTCCACACTTCCACACTCTCTGGGCCAGCCCTGCCGTAGGAGGTGTAGAGAGAGCTCCTCTACAGGGTTGGCTCCCTGCTCAGAAGTCCAGTGCTGGACTGGGAAGACATTTCCATCAGCAAAGTGCTTGTCATGTAAGCATGAAGACCAGAATATGATCCTTAGAACCCACATTTTAAAGGCCTGGGTGTGAGGGCTAGAGAGAGGGCTCAGTGGTAAAGAACACTTGTTACTCTTGCAGAGGACCTAGGCTCAATCCCAAGCCCCCACATGGTGGCTTACAACCATCCATGGCTCCAGTTCCAGGGGATTCAATGCTCTCTTCTGGCCTCCATAGACACCAGACATTCTTGTGTTACACAGACATACATGTGAGCAAAACACTCACACACATAAAAATTAAATAAATCCTTAAACTAAAAGCTGGGTATGGTGGCACATGCCAGCAATCTTGGTGCTGGGGGTATGTGGCAGGTGAAGGCTACTGATTCCTGTAGTTCAATGGCCAGCCAGCTCAACTTACTTGGCAAGCTAAAGCCAGTGAAAAACCTTGTAATTTTACAGGAGTGACAATCACTTGTGCCATCCACAGGCACTCCCATATACTAACACATACAAGTGCACACACATACAAATACAGACACATGTTTCCATACACACAAAGGTGCCCAGTCTGGGTTCTCACCCTGCCCAGAAAAGAGCTACTTAAGTAGAAGTGGTCTCTAAACTCCAAGCCGGACCTGTCCAAGTCAGCTACACCCTGATATTGCCAGCCTGGGGGCATATTTGGCTTCCAATATATCCCCAGTATACAGCTCAGGATACTACGCAGAAGGAATAGCAACGCACTTAAGGGGGCATACAAGGTGACATCACGGGCACATGTGATACTCACAGCACAGCCATCCACCAGGGCGCGGATGTAGGGGTTGTTATCGTAAGACATCTCCTCATCATTGGAGCCCAAGAAGCGGATAGCCTTGTCGTAGCTGCCTGTGGCGGCATCCTGCCAGGCCACTGACTGGTAGCAGTTGTAGGTGATGTTCTGGTGGGCGGAGGCACTCAGCAGCCGCAGGAAGGTCATTTGTACCACGCCCACAGGGTTGCCTTCAGCATCCACATAGGAGAGCTAGGGGGTGGGTATAGCAAGGGAATCAGCAGGGTGGAGATAGAGCAATGGCCACAGAGTTGCCCACATCCAGAGGGCTTCACCCAAGCCCATCTCCCTGAGGCCACTGCCTGGAAACCTCCAGACTCCTTGCTCCAAAGTCCAGCACATGGAATCTCCTGGGAACTCTGGAATCAGGAGTCAAGTGAAAATAGACCCTGTTTCCTTCAGGGACTGACAGTCTGCTTATTACCCTTCACCCAGCACCCTCCAGGTCCAGCGCCTGCACTGCTTCCTCCAGAAGCCTGCCTGGATCAGGTTTTCCTGCGCTTGACCCTCTTTTCCGTCTCTAGCTTTCAGGCCATGTCTGAGGAGCCAACCACCTCCTCCCTACTTGGCCGGGTCTGCCTGGCTTGACTGTACTGAATGAACGTATGTTCCGTTAAAACCTGCTCTCTCGTCTATGGGACACAGACGGCTCCACATTCCCATCAGTGAGTCAGGGTGCTGGGAGCAAGAGGCAAGGTCTCACTTCCTCGGATCAAATGTATGGGAATAAGGCCTAGGAGTAGAAACAGCTCCTGGGGTTCTGGTGACCACACCCTTTGCTGCCCTGATAGTTCTTGAGTGTTCTATCTGACCCTGAGCCTTGACAGGAGTTCTTCTCTCTCCTGGGCACACAGCCATGGCAGGAGATGCTACAATGTCACATTTGGTCACAGCTCTGCCACTGCTCCTCACTGCTTCCTGAACGCAGCCCTGAGGCTATGTGTACCAGCTCATGTGTATCCTGTGTTCCGGGCCTGTGTGTCATCGTCCTTGGAACATGTATGCCACAAGCACAGGAGCTCAGCCTGTTGTCCCTGTCACTGTGCTTAGCAAAGGAAGGTGGCATAGCCTCTTGTGGAAAATAGAAGGCCACCTGCTGAGTGTTCAGGGTGTTCATGGAACCACCTTGTGAATCTGCTAGATTCAAGAGCTAGAACTGCCACGAGACCTTGGAGAATGGCGCAGCCTGGATGGATGATGAACCAGCCCGAGCAGGACCTGAGGTGTGTGGGAATTTGAGTGACCGGGAGTACCCCGGAGGTACAAGGGTGTCCTTTTCTGTAGGGATTCTGAGACAACAAACAAGCTATCCTGCTGACCACGGGCCATAGCAAGCAAGAAACGCGGGTCTCTGGAGACAGGACCCCTCACTGGAAGGCTCCACTCTCCACAGCAAACTAGGAACAGCATCAGGTAAAGAGAATGCCACTTGCTAAGTGGCTTCCACAGTGTCAGCAGTATCTCAAGCCACTCTGCTCTGCTAGGTGCAGTCTGGCATGGGCATCCCGAGAGGAGGGTCTCATTTTCTACATCTCTCTCACAGGGAGTTTTCTGAGGTGTCAGCATTAGTGGGGGTGTAAAATTCTTAGTTGTGGGACAAACCACTAGCTCCCCCAACCTGGGTGTGACTGAATCCTCTCTGCAGGCAAGGACTAAAGGGCTCAGCTGGGCAGGTCCTGTAATGACTTTTCATTAGGAAAGGGGGCTGGCAGAGGTTCGTGTCTCGCTCTGGTAATCCCATCTCCGGCGGCTGCTGCTCTAACACTGCTCTGTGTTGGCCACTTCAAAGGACACGAGGCAGTAAAGGAACCCTGAGGTAATGTTGGGTCTGGTACAGGGCGCAGTGATCAAGGAAACAGTGACAACTTCAGAACCCATGTATTCAGAAGCCATGCCAAGACCCTGTCCTTCCCACCGTGGCACTAGGACACCATGGGGGTCCCCAAGCTTCCGGCAAACTGCATTCCCTTGGAGGCAGCTCAAGAAATCCCACAATCAGACTCTCAGAGGAAAATGCATACCAACCAGTGGTCTGGTCATCTGGCGTTCCTGGGAGGTCACGTGACTGACTCGAGACAAGACACATGCCACAGCAGAGGCAGAGCTGGCACCAGACACAGAAGGACCCAAAGCTCCAGTACTATCCCCGTTGGATCCCAGTCCTCAAGTGGCCCTGCCCTGGGGCATTTCCTGCCGTCTCAGTGTGAGCAGCCAGCCATCTTTGGCAGCTCAGAAAGAGATTGGCTTCTTCCCTGCCCTCCAGTTACTGTGGTTCCTACTGGGAGCTGGGAATGAGGCATTGGAGCCTGGAGGCAGGCTGATTTGCCGTGGATGGTCCCTGCACCCCTGCTCCTGGCAGCCAGCTCAGGAAAAGATCAGAGGGGATACCTAGACATGGGTATTCTACGGCTATTTGCTCCTTCAGCAAGGATTCGTGGTGGGTGCCCCCTGGGGGACCTGGACTACATCAGGTGGAAGCCATCTTGGAAGGGGAGAAGCCAGGCCAAGCTCAAGCAGACAGGACCCAGTGGATCTCAGACCTGGGGAATCTTACCCCCTTCTTGCCTCAAGTCTCCTGCCACTGCTCACTAGGCCTCCCTCCCCACAGGTCCTTCTGTGCACCAGTGGTTCTCTCTGAAGGAAGCAGAAGAAGCAAAGGAGAAGAAACAACAAGGAGGAAGCCCAGCTCCCAGCAAGGAAAGAGAAGGCTGTGGGGGTTGGAGCCAGAAGAACACAGGCCTGCAGCTTCTGTGCACAGGCCGAGCACCTCAGGACCCTGACAGCCAACCAGACATGCCTCCAGGCAAAGGGATGACAGAGAGGATGGTCCCAGAAGCCACTGAAAGCTTGGGTGTACACGGCTCTGTGCTCGCTAAAGGTGGAGGCTGGTGCAGCATTGAGACGCAGTGGAAGCCCAAAAGGGGTTTGTGTGAGCAAGGACCCATAGGGTGAGGCCCACTAGATGGAAGAGGAGAGTCCAAAGAAGGTGTGTGGGCTCTACTCGGGACCGGAACCTGGAGTCCAGCAGGGTGTCACAGAGCTTCGATGGGGCTTTAGGAAAGGTTCAGAGAGCTAAGGGGAAGATGTCCTATTTTGAGTGGGAATGAATGAATTGAAGCAAGTTCCTGGCCTCCGTGCTGGCCACAGGACCCTTCTGGTTGATGTTTTAAGATCTTTTCACCTCCAAGGTGATGGGGTTCTGAGTACACCTCCCATGAGTTAAACACAGACGAATACTTGAGGGGCAAGTGGAGACTTCAAGGCCAACAGCCAGAGCCCAGGAGAAGGATGTGAATGTCGGCAGCCTGGACAGACCCTCAGTGAACCACCTAATCGGCTGTGCCCATGGACTTATGCATGTCGTCAGCCGGGTTGACAGATGTGTCAGTGGCATGTGACTGGAGTTCCCACCTCCAGCTGTGGGTGCCCTGAATCTCAGTGGGAAGCTATCCACCTACTTCTAGGAGGGAAGGAACTCTGGGTGAAAGAGGAGGCAAGAGGAAGGTCCATCACACCCATCGGACCTTGCTGTCAGGCGTGTGGAGCAAGTTGGCCTAAATGGCATTATAGCAGGTGTGGCCCCAGCTGCAATCAGTCCCAGGCAGCACCGAGAGCCAGGCCGAGCCGCAAGCAGGCAGCGTGAGGCGGCCACTTACCAGGGAACCCCGTTTGTACTGACTATACCAGGTGGAAGGCTGCTCTTTGGGCCAGCGGGCCATTTTACTCTGCAAGATAGGAGATGGCGGGTTTAAAGTGACAGCTGCAAAGGACGTGGGGTCACCTTACCAGTTTCCCACGCTTGAATTCACTGAACCAGGAACCTGGGTTTTCTTTGGGCCAAGAAGTGATTCTGGCCTACACATCAGGCAGGGATGGTGGGGAGGGAGAGAAACAGAAAAGGAAAGGGTTACTTCTGCCTCCACAGACAGATCTTCCCAGCTTTCCCAGCCCCTGTGTTCTGCCAAGGTGCCTACGCTTCCCTTAAGAGCTGAGACCCTACCACAGTGACACCGGGTGACAACGGCTCTGGAGCCCTACAGTGGCCAAGTACATGTCAACACAGTCATGCCAGGGCTGCAGACCACACCCTAGCAGCCCGTGTGCACCAGGGCATCAAGTGACCAAAAGGTACCCATGGGGCAGCAGACGGCAAATGCAGGAGTCTCGTGTCGGTGACAGGGAAAGTTGCAGCCAGCGTGCAATGTGTGGACATCACATCCCACTCTCAATCTTGAGACATAGCGGGTGGGGGTCTTCAGCTGCACCTGCTACTGCAGCAACACGGGCAGCCCCATTGTGTGGGAGCTGCAGAATTGTGTGTATGTATGTATGTACAGTATATGTATATATGCATACGTGTTTGTATGATATGTGTGTGTGCATAAGGTACACGAGTGTGGCGTAAGTTGAGTACGTAGCCATGTGGAAAGCTCTCTCCGTGTTGGCTGCCTGCAGGCCATGGGAAAACCAGGCTGAGACTGAGCCGGAAGCTCCCTCCCTTCTGGTTGACTTCCTTAGCGCTAGGAGGTACTAAATAGCCTACGGGGGAGGGGTGGATGGAGAATTGTCCCCAACAGTCCTGGTGAGTTATGTGTCCTGCAGGCTATTCTACCAACAAGCCAGACAAGATGTGCACATTGCTGCCACAGTGACACAACTTTTATGGTGTAACCAGCTGATTTTCAATAGGCTTAAGGCCCACTTCCTGGAAGGGAATTCACATCCGGAACTGGAAGGCAGGGGGAAAGCCCATGGCTGGGGAGATGACAGGCTCTAGCGGGGAGGCCACTACACTGCTTTGTTAATGTTTGTGACGCCTCTATCAAGTTGCCTTCTAACAGTACTGCTGCTGTCTCGGCTGGTCACGGGAGGAAGCTTATTCTTTTGTCTCAGAAGGTGACTTGCAGAGGCACGTAACTAGTCACAGAGACTATGGGGCTGCTCTCATGACACAGTGGCCGCAGATGGAGGAAAATAACCACACATATTTATCACACCCTCTAGGGCTCAGGAAACATCACAAAGAAGGTGTGGAAACACTCTTAGAGCCAGAAGAAGGGGTGAAATGTTGGTTGTGTAGCTATATCCTCCAGATGGAAACACCTTTTCCTATAGCTAAGCTTACTAAGGCTCAGAAAGTAAACACAACTCACAAGTCTCAGAAACCTGCTCCGGCTTACAAGACACACAAGGCCCCTTCAAAGGCTATAAAAACCATGGGAAGAAGAGGTTCTCTGACCAGCCACACTGTCTGCCAGTCACAGAATTCCAATGATACATCTTTGATAAGCTGTAGGCCTGGGGCAGAGGTCTTTCTGCCTTTGAGTCACCCAAGCCCCTGGAAGTGACCCCAAGAAACTCATAGCTTTGCTCAGCTAGACCTGGGTAAAATAATTTTTTGTTCTTTGCTCTTTTGTTGGTGCCCTATCTGAGGTGAAAAGATGTTCATCATTGTCTCCCCAGAAAAAGTCATACAAGAGGTGTGTGTGTGTGTGTGTGTGTGTGTGTGTGTGTGTGTGTGTGTGTGTGAAGGTCTTCACTGGGGACTTGTGGTCTTCGGGGTCCTTGGAGCTGTTAGGTAATATTCCATGACAAGGGAACAAAGGCTGCCCCAAAGCTGCCTCTTGTACTTTCAGGGCATGGGTGGGAGGTGTTGTCTCTGGACCGACTCACTGTAGGAGTGGGAAAAGAGAGTCCTACAGATAGCCTGGGCCTAGATGGGGCTGAGCTGGTCCTATCGAGTCCAAGTTTGGGACCCAGGTCCAGATGTTAAGTGGGGAGAGGAAGAGATATGAGACACTATTGATTGCCCCCCTTGAGCTGGGTGGGTGCTAGGACAGAACAGACTGCTGGGAAAATGAGGTGTCCTGTCTGCCGGGGCCCCCAGAATCCTCCACTTTTCCCTGTTGTTTTCAGATCTATCAGTCAAGGTCACACAATTGTACAGGAGCAGTTTCTCCCAAGTTAGAGACAGAGAGCACAGGCTTAACTCAGACTTCCGCTCAAAGCTGCTCCTGGCCCTGGAACCTCATGTCCCAGCACTGCTAGGAGAGGGTCTTTTCATCCTGGACAGGGCAGCTCTGGCCCAGCCTGTAGTTCATACATTGGAAGAAGCAAAGAGCCAAAGTGCAGGGTCTGTAAAGACCCCATGTGACCCAGCCCCAGAGACAGCTTGGCTACTAGCGGCTGGCTGGAGAGGGCCAAGCGCCAAGGCGGGTGAGAAAGGTCTCTTAGTTTAATTCCATCCCCAGCTCTGGCCAGATGGAGGAATCCAAGATCCATAGAGTAGGTGCTCAGGTCTCAGACCTCTGCTAAGCCCTGGCTTGTCTCTGGGAGCCAAGGAATCCAGGATGCAGGAGGGACGGATGGATGTCATGCCTATGAATCTCTCACCCCTGCTCTGATCCTGCTGCCACCAGCTGAGTGTGGCCCAAGGGCATGCTGGTGCTTGCCACTTTTATGGTGTGGTTTAGGGAGGGGATGGAAGCCCCAGGGAGCCCTTATGCTCCCTCCATCAGGAACTCACTCCCCAGGTGACAGGGTTACAGGAGGCTGGGGTGTGGAATACGTGCACACCTGCTGTGGCATCCAGAAAATGGCATGGGAAAGCTATGAGCCATCCCAAGCCAGGTGGAGGGACCCTGAAGTTGGGGTCACGGTCATATCCTCAGATTATGAAAAAGGCTCATCCTATTCCTGCCTGTTCTAGGCCAGAGTCGCCTTTGCCACAGAGTCCCCCATATAATTTACATACCCATCACTTGCACATAAATTCCTACCTACAGGACTGAGCTCCTGAAAGGCCACAGGGGTGACTAACTGATCTCCCACAAAATCTCCTGAGTCAGAACCCGCTATCTGCCCACAGATTCTTCACACATACCCCTGTCTGGCACCTGAGAGGACTGGGACAAATTCCACAGAAATATGTTGGCACTCTCGGTTTAGGCACAGCATCCTCTAGATGTCTTGGGTTCATCATCACACTTGTCCCCAAAGCTTTAGGTTGGTCTGGGTTGTGGTGCTTCTGAGAGCCCCAGGTAGGCTGGAGGGATACCCTCAGGGCAGCCTTTCTCCCACTTGCTGGGACCTAGGCTGCACCTGCCACCACTTACCTGAAATATCTCATCTCAGGACCTCTTAAGAGTGACTTCCGGAAGAATGCTCTTGGGTTCCAAAACTGATTGGTCTCTGACTTTTAGCCCTAAAGCTGCATACACACAGGAAATATGGAAGCCCTGGCTGGACTGGAAGCAAGCGGTTGACGTGAGTACTCACCCCCTCAGACTTCTTGTCAGGGAAGACACACGTGGACCCTCCGGCTGTGAAATTGCAGTAGACTTTGAAGGAGTCCCTAGAGCACCCCTGGTTGGGATCGACCCAGTATTCACCTGGTTTCAGAGACAGGGAGGCAGATTCATGAGAATGGCTCTCCAGACAGCGGCGGAAACCACCGCAACATTTCAGTCTGGCTGTTTAATGCCCAGCCAGGGCCATAAAGTCACCCATACAGCCTTCCTTCCTCATCTCAGAGTGCTTCCCTTCTCCTGTGGGGAGCATATAGAGTAGCAGACAGCCCTGCTCACAAGAACAGAGCCGGGGCATGCAGCACACCGTGTACGTCTGCTGACCTTGATGGGTGGGCGACAGAAGGGCAAAGAATGTCCTGAAACAAACCTGGAAATTCACACAAGTGTGGAGTCAGAATGTACTGGAAACAGACACCCCTCACATCTTGCAGGAGCTATGTTCCTACTTACTGGGGGAAGACAAGCTGGATTTGGTTTGCTGCTCAAGAGGCCCTTGGTTTGAAAAGGGTGAGGATGAAGCCCCATGGTTCTGCTGGTGTTTAAAACCCGCTTTCCCAAGCATCGCACATCCTGACATCAAGCCGCCTTCAGGGTCAGCTAAGTGCCAGGCCAAAGGCATTTTATACATTGTCCATTTACCACCATGAGGCATGTTTCTGTGCCCATTTTACAGATCAGGAGCAATGAGGCTCAGAGTAAAGCAGCCTTGAAGCCTTGGTGCTCAGCCCGTCCGGCCTCCCCTGACTGTGTCACCTCCCTCTCTGATGAGGGTCTAGCCTATGCCTCCTCCCACGGACGGGGAGTAAGTGAGGAGTGGCTCTGACTGGCCTAGACTCCCACTGTGGCCCTCCCTCACCATCTGGGAAATCAGGATGGCAGAGCTGTAGGTCCTTGCAGGTACGGGCAGGGTTCTGCTGTGTGCCCAGTGGCCGCTTCATCTGCTCAATCTCCTGCTTCAGGGAGTTCAGGGAGCCGAAGATCTCCTCCATGCCATCTGCGTAGTCCACATAGCTCTCCCCAGCCCCATCGTCCAGGAGCTGGCTAGCATCGATGTTCCGCCGAGTCCGGGATGCCTGCATTGGCAGGGGCTGGATGACCTCCCCTGGAGGGCCCTGGGGTGCAGAAGAAAGTAGTCATGGATGGGAGTGGACAAGGATGGCCCTGTCCCAAGGGCAGAGTTAAGAAGATCCTGAGCCAGGAATCTGGGTCTCTCAGGCTCTGTATGCTAGGTTGGAAGGACAGCTGCCAGGTCACACTGCTTGCTCACTCCTTCCTGTATCCTGAATAATCCATGCTGATCCACTTGCCCAGGCTAAGCGCCTTTCTCCCCTGAGCCCAAGGCCCTGCTCTTCTCCAGAATTTAGTGGCTCAAGGCCTTAGCTTTGCATGTTCTGTCATACAACACACATGCATAATACTCATATGGAAACATGCCTGAATGTTTATACATTCTTGTTCATGTATAATATGCATTTAGAAACACATACATTCATGTTCACACATATACATAATATACACATCTATACATCTACATGTTCGTACATGCATATTCATATATATACACATACATACACGATACATACATAAAGAAACACACATGCATATTCATACACACTTACATATAGAAACCCTAACTCTGACAAACGCAAATGTACAATATACATAAATACATATACACATATGCATGCATGCTCACACATACATATAAGCACATATATAATATATATGTAGAAATATACAATACACATTTCTTGTTCATACACACATGCACAAAATACATATGTACAGCTACACATATTGTGTTCACAAACATACCTTGTATATGTACATACATATTCACACATATAAAATAGACTCACACATTCACATTTACAAATTCATGTTCGCACACATATATGTACATATACAATACACAGACAAAAATATACATACTTGCATGCATATGCATGTTCCTGTATGCACATACACATAAACATTCATAATACATATAAACACATGTACACATATACAAAGAGAAATATATACATAAATACATATTTACACACCTAAACATATTATGCGTACATGTTCACACATGCATACTGCATAGAGAAACATGCATTCACTTATACTTACATGCATATTTACACATATATGTATAGGGTACACACAAATGCACAAGCCCATACTTACAAACATGTATACAGACGTAAGTTATTACTTATAAATATGAATATATACACATAACTAGGTACACATAAGCATGTACAGTCATATGACACACTTACATAGTCACAAACATACATGTACATTCCCTCTCTCTCTGGCCAATAATCCTGCCCAGGATAAGTCAGCCCATGAGTTCCATGGACAGGCCTGTGACATTGACAGCCCCCTCTGCATCCCCAGGGACCAGCCTCTGGGGATGCCATCCAAGTTTCACTGCATCTCAGACAGCAAGCCCCACAATAGACACTCCCTCAGTCTCCCTCCACACTTCACAGACTACTCACAGGTGGGCCAGGGAGTCCTGGGTGGCCTGCCTCGCCCTTCGGGCCAGTGGGACCCTGTGGAGAAAGTGATAAACTTGGTCACGGGGCCTTCTGTGATCTGACGGACCCACCAGCTTCAGAGAGGTCAGGACAAAGTGACAAAGCAGGTAAGACTTCTCTTCCTGAGGCTGGTACCATCCACAGCAGGGAGCAAAGAGCTCAGATGTGTTGGCCTGAGCTGGGCTGGGCTCATTCAGAAAGACAGGAGACAGGTATAAAAAAAGAAAAGAAAATGCCAACAAACAGGTTTATGGAAGCATGCCAGCTGCATGGGCCATGGGGGAAATGTAAGCCCAGCTCCCATCAGGACTCCATCCCACCTCTTCCAGCAGGGTCCTTATCAGAGAGACTAAAAGAAGTGCTAGAGAGGACGGGACACTGCTGGTGGGGACACAGAATAGTCCGCTATGGTGGAAACAAAACAAGGTAGATATGCTACACCATCTCACTGTCCCACTTCTGAGTAGAACAAGGACACAAAGTCACTGTATCTGTGTGACCCTCGCACACCCCCCATGGTGGCCGCACTGAACACAAAAGACAGAATAGCTAAGACATGGGATCAGCCTGGGTGCTCCAGCCAGTGAAAAGGGAATGTATCTTATACATACAGGAGTACTGCTCAGTCATAAAGGCCATCTTGTCTTGTGCGTGGGCACATGGGGGAGGGGTGACGACTAGAGGCACTCTGAAATCAGCATTACCAGAAGTACAGTGCAGAATAATTAGAACATTAACAGTTGATAGAAAGTAGATGATAGAATAGTGATCGCTGAGGTTAGGGGAGGGGACCGGGACACTGGAAGGATGGAAGATGGATGATGGGTACGAAACATGGTTGCACGGAAGGAATATGCATGGTGTTCTATAACACAGTGGGGGACTGACGCACACCCTAGCCTGCTAGGTTTCATGACTATATAGAGAGGCTGGAGGGCTCCAAACACAGAGTAACAATAAAGATGCAGAAACGCTAACGACTCCAGTTTGGTCAGGACATGCCATATGCACACAGTGGAAAGCCACACTGAGACTGATAAATACACGTGTTTGTTACACTAGCCAGAGTGCAAAAAGGTTGCAGGGTCCTGGCAGAGCTAGCTCGTCTCATTTTATTTTCTCCCACAATACCCCAGGAACAGCTACAATTAAAATAATACTTAAAAGCAGCCAGCAATAGAGCGATAGAATCATATTTTTTCACCAAGGGAAATCTAGAGAAAACAAGGAATACCAACCACACACAGTATAATGAAGAAGAGGGGAGGGGTGGAAAGGATCTCTATGGGCCCGGGTGAGCATCCAGGTGACCCACTTCCCAGAGGGCTCCTCTCCCACCTCCAAGGTAGTCTCAGGTATCATGGGCCTCACCAAGGCAGAGTCACTTACCGAAGAGCCTTTAGCACCTTTGGGACCTGGAGGGCCCTGCAGAGAGCAGAGGTCAGAATGTCAGTAAATAGAGGGGCCCACAGGCCTGTCCCTAACCCTGAACTTGCCTGTCCTCTCTGCACTTGCCTGGCTGGTGGGCAGGAGGAGAGCTGGTGGTGGCTGCCACTCACCCCCCAGAAGGCAGAGGGTGTCTGCTAAGAGGCCACCCTGCCTACAATGCTCAGCTTGGGAATGACATTTAGGCATCAAGAGTCAGGGAGTGTCTGGGCTCCTGAGGGGCCTGGAAAGAGTCAGCTGCTGGACATTCATGGCCATGTGAACCCAAGGTCCAGTTAACACAGACAGGTCAGAGAGGGCAGAGCTCAGGGATGTGGGAATGGCATGTGAGAAGCACAAGGAGGCCTAGGCCAGGGTGTTGAAGAGGACAGGTCCCTTATTCTCAAGCCTGGACTGAGATGGCCTGACTCGTGCGCATTAGGAAGTGGAGAGCCAAGACATTACCCCCCTCTTCCCAGATGTTTGCAGAAGGACCTGCATTCTTTGGGATGGGGTTCAGGCATTAAAGTTTGCCCTTCCCTTCCCCTTTGGCAAGGCACCCAGGGCACCAGCAATCCCTCTCCTGCTCCTGTGCCTTGGAACCCCAGTGTTGCATTATATACAAATAAATTCTAGTTCAACCATCTCTCCTGACTTCTTTGTGGTTCTCTAGCCCGGCTCATCCATCTCGCTTCCCTCCTTGTATCCACTGGGTCCTACATCCCCTGCACCTGTCCTAGATACATACCGGCAGGCCAGGGGGCCCACGAGGTCCAATTGGACCAGAGGGACCAGTGATGCCCTGGAAGGGAACAGAAAATGCAGGTTACCAGCTTTTAGATGGGGTGGGATTGAGGAAGGTGACAATGAAGCCTGGCAGGCAGCTGTAGTCAACCACTCTAGAACTTACTCCATGGTGAGGGCCTTCATGCCTCCTCGCTGGATTAGACTGATTCACCAGAACACTAACCACAGGCTGAGGTTCCCAGGCCCAGCCCCTCCCTGGGCCAGAAGGAACTATAAATTAAGACACCACCCCCACTGTACACCACTGGAACTCAGAAAAGCCTGATCCAGCCTCCTGCCCAGCTTGGCCACATATCTCGGCTCATGGTGTCAGGTCTTACCACAGGAGACAGGGGAAAGCAGAAAGTGTCCAGGAGTCTAGCCTGTCCAGCCACAGTTGACAGCCCAGCCTCACAGAGAAGAAAGTGTCTCCCTGCACTGTTAGCTCACAGGGCCTGGCCTCTGAGTCTCTAGTGTGTCCCGTGTTTCTCAAGCCTGCACGCTGGAGACACCTTCTACCCTGTAACAAGGCCAAGACCACACTGTGTGTGGAGAAGTGAATGAACCTTCATGTACAGAGCCACATAGTGAGTGCCACGGAAGCCTTGCGACACTTGGCAGGCAGAAAACCGCCCACAGTGGCTGAGGCAGGGCTCCACGGAGTCTCCTCTGATGCCATTCACTTTCAATATGACCTAAAGAGGGATGTCTACCATTTGTTCAGCCTCCAGAGGCTCCTGTCACCCCCAAATTCTGCTGTATTCGGGGACAGGCCAAGGCATGGGTAAGCAAAGATCTCCAGATGTGAGTGGGTACAAAGAGGGGAGTCCCATTACAGTGAACGGGGGGTTCCCCATGTGAACACGCGTGTCTTTTCTTCTGTGCCGTACACAAACTAACCCATTTTCAGCTTGGGCGTCTCCTCCACTTTGCCTCCTACAGACAAACCAACATGCAGCTAGGGTTTCCTCCTAGCTGACCAAGACTGCAAACTAACCCACTACAGTGGATCCAGGGGAAGTCTGAGGACAGAAGTGGGCATCTGTGACAAGGAGGAGGCAGGGATGTTAGCGGCCATTGCTCTGCCTCTCTCCACAAGTGAACGCGGCTGACGGTCCACCATCACCTTCTGCCCAGTGAGTTAGTGAAGATGGGGAAGGATTTGACTGCTCAGGTCCTCTGATTCTGAGGGTCATCATGCCAAGGAGCTTCTGCTCCACCCAGGACTTGGGCTTGGGGGTAAGTTCTAACTTGTACCTTGGGGAACCTAGCTAAGTCCAAGTCCCCATTGGTCTCATCTGCAAAGCAAGATTTGAGATTCCACGGCAATGAGGGCATCCTCCCAGGCTCCACCGGAAGCTAGAAACTGCTCTAGAGATGTGAATTACTCTATGTACCTGTTCTCCTTTAGGACCAGACGAGCCCTGGGGGCCGGGGAGTCCTCGGTCACCCTTTTCACCCTGCTCACCCGGAGGTCCGATGAGTCCAATCAAACCTGGATGGCCCTGTGAGAAAATAAAGGTATGACAGATATCCGTGCTACCGGTGCCCCGAGTCCACCGCACAGAGGGCCAGGTGACCTGGCACACGGCCAGAGCACAGGGAAATGTGTTATCGTCAACATGTCGAGGATTGAAAATAAGCAGAGGCCAGGCGACAAGGGAGGCCTCATGGACCCTTGCTGGTAAGGAACGTATCTGAAGAAACACACAGGGAGAACCAGGGTGTGGCTGAGCAGTGAGGCCCTGGGCTCAACTCTACTGGATGACCACCACCATCCTTGGCACTGGACCCCGGTAATGACCAAAGGAAGCATATAGGGGTCCTCAGACCCAGAGGCCACTGGATTTCCCTGAGGGATAGTTTGCTTACTTTAAACATGTATCCTCTTTCTACAAGGCCTGAGACTGACCCTGAATTGAAACCACCCACTGCTAAGGATATTATAGTCACTGAAACAGCTTTTAAGAGAAAACTCCGCCATATCTGCCCTATACATCTTTTGGTTTCACACGAGTTTCTAGAATGTTCTGGCAGGGCTGCTAGCTTCCATTATGTTGGTGAAGGATCTCAAAGTAGAAAAGGGTATTCCTTGCTGTCTTCTCTATGGACAGCTGCTTGTCTTATGAGCCCATTTATTCACAAATAAATCAACGTGAGGAGGAGAAAAGACGCCACCAGTTAATGACGCTCGGGGCTTCTAGAAGGTTCTTGTCAATTCTGGGGCTTCTAGGACACCTTGCTATAGGCATGAGTCTCAAAGCCCTGGGTGTATTCCTCCTCCCGTCAATCTACCTCCAGGTCCTGCAACAGTCACAGCAGGTACTTGGTGGTAGGTCAGTAATTCCTATGGATGAGTTGATGGTGTTGCTATGGCAATATTGGAGTCCCCTAAGCCTTAGCTCACCTTTTCGCCTTTGGGACCAGAGTCTCCTTTGAGTCCAGGGAGTCCTGGAGGGCCCTGTAGGGGAAGGGAGAGGAGTCAGTGTCCTTGTCCCAAGGGTTTCCAGTGCCTGGCCCATACAGAAAACACTGGCATTTCATGCTACTCACCAAAGGGCCAGGGGGACCATCAGGGCCTGGGGATCCTGGGAGGCCTTGTTCACCCTGAAACAGAGTCCCTTGTTGTGATTAGGTGCCCCCATCATCACCTGTCTCTCCTCCTATGCTTGCTAGGCCACTTACCACAGGACCAGGGATCCCTCGAAGACCATCAGGGCCAGGCTTCCCAGGGGCCCCTTGGGGGCCAATAGGACCAGTCTTCCCAGGAGGGCCTTCTAAACCGGCTTCTCCCTGTTTAGAGGATGCAGGAGGATGCAGATATTCAGAGGCCCCCAGGGTGCTGAAGAGATGCCCCCATGTGTCCTACGTGGAAGCTGACTTGGCCCACGCTCCATCCTGTTAACAGCGGCTCCATGACTCCTGCTGACTGTGGTAACCATCACAGCAGGTCACCCACCAGGTGCCTAGCCACATGACACCCATATGCGGAGCTCACTAAGTCTCAGAGATGACAAATGTTCCCATCTAGGCGTGCAGGTCACCCCACTCAAGAGTAGCTGGGTGTTCCAGTCCTGAACACCACATGTACCACTCAGGTAATGCCCATCCTATTCTCTTAAGGCCCCACTTCCTGTGTACACTGTCTTCTGCTCTGTCACAGGTCAGAGACTAGGTGTGACCTCATCCTGGCTCTATTTGCCTCCTTCCTCTGCTTCTTTATTCCCCCCCTCTGCCTCCATGGCTCCTCTGTCCTCAGACTGCATTCTGCCATTGCCCCAACCTCCTTTAGACCCACAGAGGTCACAGCCACCAGGGTAACTTACCTTAGCTCCTTTCTCTCCTTGTCTTCCTTCGGGGCCCGCAGGGCCTGGAGGACCCTAGAAAAACAATAGAACAACTAAGACTTGAGTGCTGAGTTTGAAGACCAGGCCTAGACTACAGGTAGAGCAACAGGGTGTGAGGCTGCCCTGGACCACTCTCCAATGAAGATTCAGACCCCCATATGTGATCCTAAGACTCCAGAAACCTGCAAAGCTCTGGTGGGTCTACAGAAGCCCTAAATGCCTTGTGTATAGAAAGACCTCTCCTGCCTGTACACTCTGTGGCTCAGCCGCCACAGTCCAGGCATCCTGTGACACAGTACAGACATCTGTTCCTTATCTTGACTCTCCTTCCTTCAGATAGGCTTGTCTATGTACAAGGAAAGTGCAGCTCTTGAGAATTTTCTCTCCCATGGTGGCAGAACACACACGTCAGTCACTGGCCATCCTAAACACTCCTGGTCTAAACTTTGCTTCCTCTGAGGTTGCTCCACCCAGCTGTGTCTCCCCACTGATCTGTGACCCGATGAACGTGCTCCACATTTCAGATATCCGTGTGCCCTCTTCTGGGCCACGTGGGGCACCAGGGGCAGGAAGCAGCCAGTGAGAGGGGAGCAGAGGGCAGAAGGACTTACCCTTTTTCCTGGAGGTCCGGATGGACCGGGTTCACCAGTAGGACCTGGGGATCCCTGGTTGGGGAAAAGAACACAGAGCATCAGAAGTCTGTCACGTCAGGACACAGGGCCGTGCTGCCACAGCCGAGAAAACACTTGGCGATTCAGTCCTTTCTGTGGCTAGCCCTGCATGGCCCCGCTCTGGTGTGAGTATAGCAAGTCCCATTCCCTGCTGGTGGCACTCAGGGACTCCAACTCCTAGCCCACGGCTGTTGTATCTGGAACAAAGAGACCCCCTGGGGCGTGCTTGAGTCTAACACCCTGGAAGTCTGGTTTCCACCATGTCATCACCTACGTCTCACTTGCAGAAGGACCAAGCAGAAACCCAATGCAGTGGGTATGGGAAAAGGGGCATGTCACAACACGTCTGGCTCACAGTCTGTGCCCCCAGCCTTTCACTTCCATTGCTGCCTGTCTCAGATCAACAATACAAGTCTTCGCCCTTCCTTGGGTCAGCTCATATCAGATTGCCCTTGTGCTGGTGTTGAGAGGAGGGGCCTGGTGCTCAGGTCATGTGTGTATGCATAGTCTACACCACAATCACAGAAATGAGCTCATTCTAAAAGGCTGATTAAGCCTACCTCTCCCTCCCCATCAGGTCAGGATGGCATCCACTATGTTATTATTTGAGACGGGATCTTACTCTGAAACCGAGGCTGACATCGAACTCATTATTCAGACCACACAGCCTCAAACTTATAGCAATCATCCTGCCTCAGTTTCCTGAGTGCTGGAATCAGAGCACGAGCCACCATATCTGTTCTTACCTTGCTAAGCCACGGCAAGACACCCTACCTGATCGGGTCCCTCTATCTTGACTTCCTAGCCTCTACCACCCTGAGTCAAACACATTTGTCTTGTTTTAATTCACCCAGCTTTTAACATTATCCCACCAGCAGCAAAAAGACCTAGAGAGTCAGTCATTCCTAGGAGCTGGCCCCACCTTGGGGGTAGGCTGGAGAGACCTCTGGGTCTAGCACAGTCCAGCCAAGGGACCTGAAGGGGTCACCTGGTCCCACGTCAAAGAGACCACCTTGCATCAAAACAGCTGCTCAAGACCAAGTGGCCTCAGTCATAGGGACATTGGACACCTGTTGGGAAGCTTTGACTGACATTCAGGGTGAGACCAGGACACTTCACATAGACCTTAGACTTTGGGCAGGTCCCCTGGTGGGACCACATATGCATCTTTCCTTTGGAGGAAGGGTCCCAGCCTTCATTAGGTCCCGGGGATCCTAAGCTCTGGCCACAGTCAAGAGGGACCTAAGTTTGGGCTTCTCATAAAGACCTAAGAATGCAGGGATGGTCCTACCAGGAAGCCATCAGACCACAACTCACCGTCTGTCCAGTTTCACCATCATCCCCTTTGTCTCCAGGTGGACCATCTTGACCCTGTGAGAATAAGAACATTGCTTCCACTGGATAGATCAAGTTCACCCTCCAGCTCTAGTGTGTTCTCAGATCCTTTCCCAAACCCAAATGCACCTACTGTGCCCAAAAGTTGGGCATTGGAACAGGGATAACCTGGAGGGGTGCTGTGGCCTAGAGAACCCGGTAGAAGGGCAGAAACAGAGAAAGAACAAATTAGGGATAGAAAGAGGTAGCAGGAATGGGATGAACACTTACTGCAGGGCCTGGCTCTCCAGGGGGACCAGGGTCTCCGGGAAAGCCCACAGGGCCCTGAGAAAAGAGAATGAAACTATCAGCAGCCTGACACACCCTGCATGGCCCACTACCACCCAGGTTTCAGGACAAGGGACAGTACCAACCCCTCTAGCACTTTTGATCGGGAGGCCCCTATCCTGAAGAGTCCACTTAAGTGCAAACCCACCCAGGAGGCAGGTATGGAGCAGCAGCTTTCTGCTCTTTTGAGCCTAGTGAGGGCAGGTGCCCTACCCACACATCCACTTTGGTGGCCCCTTCAACTTCTGATGCAAAATTGGGGCCATCAGGGAAAAGCAGCATCCTGAGCCGGAAGGCCTTCCATCAGGAGCCCCACTGGCTGCTGCTTCTGTCCCAGGCCTCCCCGCCTCCCTCTTGCTGCTTCATCAGTAGCTGTTGTGGAAACCTCTAGGGTAGACAGAATTGCCCTTCCGACACATAGTGTTCGTACAGCTGTTCCTAGGTCAGGGAGCACCCAGTGCAGGCACTACAGGGACTCAGAACAAACGCTGCCCAGACACCACAGCATCTAGCGTTACTTACAGGGCTGCCTTTGGGACCATCATCTCCAGGAGGGCCTTTGGGTCCAGGGGGTCCGGCAGCACCAGAGGGGCCAGCTTCTCCCTTCTCCCCTCTTTCTCCTTTAGGTCCCTAGAGAGGAAGACAGCTCAGTTCTCAGAGCCTGAAAGGCGCTGGCCTGGAATGGGCCATCCATGGACTCATTGCTGCATCTCGCGGGCAGCCCCCTCTCAGCATCCCTGTGCTCCAGGATGGGGATGGTACTGTTCTTGCCTCTAATTCTCCATAGCAACCCCATGTGTACCACCAGGCAAGCAAAGAGCCCTGGCCTTCTAAAACCTCAGCTCTAGGTAAAGGCTGATTCCTGATCTGATGAAAGGCAGTGAGGGAGTCCCATAGTTCAGGCACAGGAAACAGTGTGAAACTGAGACACCTCAGTCCCCCAAGATGCTTCCTAGGTCCAAAGCTACTCTGAGGATGTCCTCTCAGTGACCATACCCAACCTTCAGAGGCCTAGGCTAGCTGAGTTAACAGAATGGCTACGCTCATACCACAGCAACCCATGAAAGGGTCTATGTACCACAGATGGCAGTTACTGGCGGCCATGATTGTGAGGTCATTGTTGCGGTCTGCACATGTACACACATGTGTGCTCAGCCCCACGTCTGTACACATGCATGGACACAAGCTCAGCCCCCACAAGATGCCAGTCCTTCCCATCATAATTCCGTTGTTTGACGAAGCAGGGCCATGACTCCCATTTCATGGGAGGGGAAACTGAGGCAAGAATGAAGCTTCTGCTCCAATGTTTTGTCAATGTTCCCACTAGGCACATCCTACTGCTCCTCCAGGGCCACACTCACCGGGGGGCCTCCTTCTCCTGGAAGACCAGGCTCTCCAGCTTCACCAGGCTCCCCCTGAGAAGACAAGACAGTGTTGGAAGGTTCCCTCACCAATGGTGATAAGGGATGGGCCATCTGGCAGCACCTGCCCAACTGCCCCATTCTGCCTGCCTATCCATGGGCACCAGAGTCCGGGAACTCTGTGGGGTCAGGGTTATTGCCTCCAGATAGCTCACAGGAGTGCACTGGGAAGCCAATGCGGAAGAAGGAATGGGAGAGGCATGAGAGAGATGTGTGTGGACAGGGGTGTCGGAGCACTGTGCAGATCACAAGGGACACCAACTCAAGGCTGTCCCAAGCAAGTGCTCTGAGTCCTGACACATGTGAGCAGCCTCCTCACGCACGGGCCACCAGCCTTTAAGGTATTTTCTCAGGGATTTTGTCACAGCGGTGAGGAAAGAAGCTAACACAGGGGGGAAAACCGGGTAGACGCGAGAGACCCAGTGTATTCTCCTTCAGTACTGAGGCAGAAAGGAAGGGCCTGTGAGATGGTGGCCAGCAAAGGCCGTGCAGGGGTGAGGCAGTGGGGAGGAGACAGCAGTGCCTCTAACCCACACCCACTTTTCTCTCCCTTTCTTTTCATAAAGAACAAAAACAAACCAGCCTGTCCCGAGCATAAGGCCTTGCATCAGGAGCAAGCCCCAGGAAGGGCAGGCCGGAGGCTTCTAGCCCTCTCAAGGCCCAAGATGGCCTCCTAAAGCCATCCTCCCAGTATCCTGTGGAGCTCAGTCTCACACCGAGACCATCACGGTTCATACACACGTGTGTATTCACAAGCATGCATGCACACATCCACACATATCCATGCCCACATGCTTGGGCTAACCATGCCCAGTCAGCCTCAAGGGCCAGGCCCTAACCTTCAGGAATGACAAGGCCCTGGCTGTGAGAAAGCAGAACTGGGAAGAGGCGGTCACAGCAAGCTCAGTCCGGAAGGAGATCTGAGTAGGGGGGAAGGGAGCAAGAGGGGTGTGGGAGAGCCAGCATGCTATTGCTTTGGATTTCGCAAATGGCTGTTACAAATGACCACTGTCAGAGCTCTGGACTTGAGGTCATGCATCTACTTTTAGGTTTCAAGATGAGTGTGAAGGGAGTGTCTCTGTGTAAACATGCATGCGTACATGCATGTGTGCTCACATACACAGATACACGAGTGCATCCACACACAGGCACATGGGACTGTGTGTGCACACAAACACACTACTTCTCAGGGAGCTATGGGGCAGACACTGTGATAAGCAAACAGACATCACCTTTTCTCCCACTGCACCAGGGTTGCCGATTCCGCCAGGAGGACCTTGTGGCCCATCAGCACCTGGAGCTCCAGAGGGTCCTCGGGGACCCGGGGGACCAGGAGGGCCCTGGGAGAAAGAAAGGCCATTGGACAAGACAAGATGTATGTACCCTTCCCCAAAATGTAAACCAGGGGAGCCCTACTGGGCCTCGATGGCCCAGCCACTTACCATCTGGCCCACGTCTCCTGTCTCACCCTTCTCTCCTGGAGGTCCTGGCAAACCCTGTGGACAGGAAACTGGTGAGGTGCTACTCTGTGAGAGATGCTCATGGCTCTCACGAGTGCCACGGCCATGATTGGCACTGCTCTGATTGCCACTCCCATGATGCTTCCTGAAGGCCCTCAAGTGTGCTTCCGTGAGTCTGCCTCCGCGGAAGGAGTTTTCCTGCTTCCAGGGCTCACACAGCCAAGGATACAATCAGAGGAGAATGGGAGGATTTATGGGCACCAGCACTTACGGCAGCTTCCCATAAAACAATAAACCTATTGAGCCGGCAGCAGGGAAGCTTCCGGATAAATCAAGTCCCCACCATATGCCAAGTACCACCACTAACTAAAATTTGTGTTTTCCAAAATAAAGTCTTGTGTTCAAAGAATATTTAATGGCCTTCAACGTGGCCCATAACATAAAACGAAAGGCTGGTGGTGTACGCTTTACAGCACTCAGTGAGTTTGGGGTTTTATGGACATCCAGTAGAGTCAGTCACCCTGGGCAGAAACAGGTAACCTAGAGGGCAATGAATGTGGTGGGCTGGGGGGGATGGCTGTTACTTCTAGGTGGTTTGCTCAGATGTGAACATGTGTGAGTGCTTGTGCGTGTGCATGCACGTGCGCGTGCACATTCCTGGGAAACAGGCAGCACTTCCTATCCCTACTACTGAGGCTCATTTTCCTCATTCTTACAATGACAGGAAGAGTGGGCTCAGCAAGATACTGACACCTCTTCTTGGCGGGGTGGGGTGGGTTCCTGGGAAGCTCCATGGTTACCTGTAATCCCACTGGCCCCGGTGGTCCTGGGAAACCTCTTGAACCTTCATCTCCTTTCTGTCCAAACAGGCCTTGTTGCCCGCGAGGGCCAGGCTCACCTTCTGCTCCCTGGAGGAAAGAAGTGAGCATGAGTGAGGATGGACAGCAGCTTGAGAGGCGGGCCTTGCTATGTCATTCAACACAGATACTCACCGAGGGACCTGGCTGCCCGATGGGGCCTTGAGGACCCGTAGGTCCAGGAGGACCCTGTAGGGGTCAAACAGAGACATAATTATTTTGGAATCGCAGACGAGTCCAGTGGTAGGTCGATTCTGTCTCCAGAACCGGCTGGGTGAGCAGGATGTGACTTATGAATGAGAGTTAGTCCCCAAATGTGCCAGTCATCAGAGGGACACTAATGATTAGCATTATGGCACAAGCCAGTTGTAGGTTCTGAGAAGTGGACAAGACTCTCAATTCAACTAGATCAGGTTGCTATGGGTTACAGAAGCCGGGCAGGTCACTCAGTGTCCTCCCAGCGATCCCCACATGCCCTGTTGTGGCAGAAGAGACCCCCACAGACAACAAGGATCAGAGGTCTCAAAGCTCCTAAGTGCTGAGCTAGGGAGGGACTCCACCATGATCCTTGCTTGCATGCTGTCCTCAAGCACTTATCATCATGGGCTCAGGAACAGAGAGAGAGAAAAGCCAGCTGGAACAGACAGCCAGATGCCAGTACTGACGCCTGGTGACGTCACCTCAGGAGCAATGGCACTGGCACCAGTCTGAGGCTTAGGGGAGTCTCCAGTTTGGAAGGAGTTCATGGCGCTGGAGGGGGCTGGTGTGGGAGATGGGGGGCGCTACGGCACCCACAACCCAGCACCTCCAAATGTATGAAAGACAAGGAACAATGGATGCTTTGCCTCTGCAGGGCTCTGTGGTCCTCAGAGATGAGCCCCCAGGCAGACACATGGCTGGTCATGCTTTGCACCAAGAGAGTCTCTCACATGCCTGAACACACATGCACACAGGATAGTCTCAGGAACGCAATGCAACTGGTGTGACCCGGGAGTTTGCAGTGTTGGGATCACGGAGCATGAACACAGGGTCATTCTGCTCTCAGCAGCCACCTCAGCACGCTCTCACTCTTACCTGCTCGCCTTTGTCCCCCTTGCTTCCTTTCTGCCCAGGCTCCCCGATCTCTCCCTGGGGATGGACAGGAAGGATGTTGTTAGTCCAGTGGCTGGACGTGCCCTTCTTGGTCCCATGGGCATTCTTTCTTGGAGACTAACAACAGTTGCTCTCTACATGGTCCCGAGATTTTCCAACAGAAAGTAGCCCCGTATGTGAATTTGTTTTCCTTTCTGATTTTGATGTCTTTATATACCTAAGTGTTCGTGCGTGTGTGCGTGCATGCGTGTGTGTGTGTGTGTGCTCACTCGCGTGTGCAGGTACACATTCATGTGTGTGTGTCTGTGCACATAGCCTGAATATATCTCTGTGCACTGGATGCAGGCACTCTGAGGAGGCCAGAAGAGGGTGTTGAATCCCTTTGAACTGGAGTTGCAGGCAGTTGTGAGCAGCCATGTGGATGCTGGGAACTGAACCTCGGTCCTCTATAAGAGCCGTCATGCTCTAATCACTGAGCCATCTCTGCTGTCTGTCCCCTATGTTTTATCTGCTCCTTTTTGAGACAGGTTTCTCACTGGCCTTGAACTTGCCTCCATCAGCTAGGATGGCCAGCCAGAGAGCCCCAGGGTTCTTCCTGTCTCGCCTCCCAGGTTCCGAGATTATAGACACACTACCACACTGGGTTTTCTAAACACGGGTTTGGGGAGTCGAACTCAGTTCTAACGCTAGCAAGGCAAGCGCTTTACTGATGAACCAGCTCGCCAGCTCCTCGATTTCCTTTATGATCCTCAGATTATTGCAAAGGTGTTAGTACACATGGTGATGTGGTAGCCTACGATCCTCTCTGGTGCTTCGTTGGACCGCCCCCCACACGGAGACATAAGACTAAGATGTCCTCCACGTAGAGGTGAGAAATTCAGCGATATCACCGGAGAGCTCTGACGAATGGAGAGCGAGGCTGAAGAGCTCAGCCACACACTCTTTCCTTAATGAAGTATAAAACCCAGGCTCCTCGATAACGGCATCAGAAAGAGCAATAAAAACAGAGCCTCGATCATTCAAGAGAAGACACTTAAAGATATACACAGCGTAAAACCTCATTAAATCCAGCCCCACACGGTCCCCGTCTGAAAGGGCTTCAGCTCTGGTGACGACCTGCACACATCTCAGGCTTTCCAGGCTCCTGACACATGCTACAGGTCTTATTTATTGCCATTTATTTGTGTGCTGCTTTAAAATCATCCCCTCGTGCCTAGTCTGAAGGTGCACAGCACCGCTCTGCCGGCTGAGCCCTCTGTATCATATATGATGCTGTTTAACACACTGCCCTTATACTTGTTGCCTGACGGGCCACACACATTCCTACTTCTCCGTACCTTATCTCCATCCTCTCCAGGAGGACCCACGGGGCCAGCTGGACCAGGGAGCCCCACGGGACCTTGGAGGCCATCGCGGCCAGCTGGGCCTTGCGGACCTTTCTCGCCCTAGAGAAGACAGGCAATTCAGACTCAATACAGCTTGATATTGGGAACATGGTGCCAGCACCGCTCCTCACCCTGGAGAAAGGCCCTGGGGCAGGAAGCTGGGTGTGTGTGTGAATGGTCCTAACGTGCCATCCAGGGGAGTGGAGGTGATTTTGCCCAGTTCTGAACTGTGGATGGCTGGTTAATTGCCGCACCAGAGCCACACTCAGAATGCCACGTAGAGGAAAATCTCATTAAATCCAGTCCCACAGAGTCCAGCCTGAGTTGTTCTAATGGGAACAGGGAGCTGTTTAGAGGACTCCTTAGAGATGAGGAAACTGAGGCACAGTTAGTGCTGTGGTTTGAACATGCAATGGTGAGATTTGGTTCTATCTGGGGGTGCTGTGGAAATCCGAGGAGGCTGGACCTCATTTGGAAAAGTAGGTCACTGCAACTGTTCTGGAGAAAAAGATTCCCCTGCCCTTCCCCTCCCCCACCTTCCTGGCTGCCATAAGGTGAGCAGCTCTGATCCAGCATCATGTCCTTCACCATATGTTCTGTCCCACTACAGACCCACAGTAATGGAGCCAGCCATGAACCAAAACCTCTGGACCACGAGCCCAAACAAATCCTTCGATTTAAGTGGTTTCTCTCACATATTTGTCAAAGTGACAGGAAGCTTATTAGCACAGCTTGTGAGCCTCAGTTCCTGAGTCTGCTTGGGCTCCTCAGAGCTGGTGAGCAGGGACCATGCTGTGCTACGGGATGGCCTAAGCAGCAGCTTATGCAATCTCTGTTACTCTCTCAATGCTTTGTGAACACCCTACCTGTACAGGCATGCATACATACATACATATGACATGTATGCACACACAAACATACACATACACACATACACATGATATGTATGCACACACGGGTGTCTACATATCACAAACACAAAAATGTATACACACATACATATGACATGTATGCACACACAGACACGCATACACACACATAAACATGACATGTATGCACACAGACATGCAAACACATGTGTTTACATAGCACAAACACAAACATGTATACACACAGACACATGACATGTGTGCATACACAGACAAAAGCACAAACAATAAGACACATATGTCCACAGGCATGCTCACACACAGGATATGCACAAGCTTGTACATGTGTGTTCCCTCCCCCACATACACAAATGCATGCAGACATGCATCCGCACATATACACATGCATGGCATTCACACAGCATGCCATGTATGTACACACACTCGCACATGCACGCAGACATATACACATACAAATCCTCATCTTTTCTGCCCTCCTAACTATGACTTGTTTTTCTCCCTTCATAATCTCCAGAGATTTCACTAGTACTCGTTACACTCAGTTTTGACAAAAATCCCATCACCGGAGAGCAACAAGCATTTTCTCACCTCAGCTAGGAGTTTATTCCTTCCAGTGACACAAAGAAAGAAATTGTGTGCCATAGGAGAGGGACATGGATGCTGGCTTGCCGGTCCTGTCCTTCGTACACCTCAGTCCCCACCCCTTGAAGTCAGCCTGTCCTCCCTTAGCTAGAGAGAGCTCTGGCAGGTTCAGGGTTTTGGCAGCATCTCTCTCTGCATCCCCTGTCAGGCTGGGAGTCTGCAGAGCCGCCGCCGACCCTCTCTCCATATTTTCCTCTTGCTGGAGCTATTCTGGGAGACAGTGAGCTGTTTCCCTGCTTAGGGCAGGTCTGGCAAGGTTTCTGCTTAAATATTGAGTCTCTGGAACCGGTGGGCTTCCTCCAGTTGAGTCTGCAAGTGCCACATGTCCTGAACCTCCAAGGGTTTCTGTGCTGGACTCAGAATCCAGCTGGACCTGTGTCCTGGGTTCCTGACTAAAAATGGCACAGTGCTATCAATCGGCAGAAACAACGTTGAAGGGATTCTCTGTGGTACTGATGCTCCAATGTGAGCTGACTGTTCTTCCTCCTTGTGAGCCCAGGAGAGCAGGACGCAGAGCTTCATGGCTTCAGTCAGCGGGCAAGTGTGTCCAGCTCGGTGATCCGTGTCTACCCTACACTGAAGCTCCTTCCAGCGCTGAGAGAGGGAAGCTGGGCGGAAATCTGTGAGATCTACCCCCACGGTCGTGGGAAATCCAGGGTGATGGGAGGGTATGAAACTGCATATGAACCGTAGGCACAAAGTGGGGGTTTTGGCACCACTACAGAGAGGGGGCCATGCTGGGTGATCAGAGAAGGGCTGTGTGGAAACCCGGGCCTGCCCAGAGGTCTTTCAGCGCCCAGTGAACTCAGGCCTCACAGAGGAGCTGTTCCAACTTCTGGGGACCTACCTGCCCCCCCTCTGCCTGACAGTGTCTCTCTCCTATGGTTTCATCAACAAAGGGGCCACCCATTCCCAAATACTTGTCTTTCTCCTAAAAGACCCAGTCATGAGGTTTTTGGGGAGGTGATATTTACTTAGCAGATGGTCCAGCTAGCTACCCAGAAGGCACATTGGTACAGAACAGAGGTCTGTAGGGGACAGGCCACTGTGGTATCAGCATTCAGGGTAGGCCAGGTTGAGCTGGCTGGGACTCCTCAGAGGTCTATCCCTATAGGATAATCAGACTCCATAGCCTCTGTTTCCTCCCACGGCAGGAGAGTGTCCATGGAGATAACACAGTAGGAGGGACAGGACCAAACCTGGGAGAGGACCCCAATCCTGTGTGGTACTTACGGGAACCCCTTTCTCTCCTGCTGGCCCTGGAGGTCCCTGAGGCCCAGGTCTCCCTGGAATTCCGATGGGCCCTGCAGCACCAGCTGGTCCTCTCTCTCCTGGAGAACCCTAAAGCACAGTAGGAGAACGACTCACTTTAGAGTCTCCTGAGCTGTACGGTAAAACTCGCTGAAGCACCAACAGGTCACACCACACTTCCGCTCACTTGAGAGCCCTCAGGAGCCCCTAGATGACTTTCTGCAAGCATGGACTGTTCGGTCTAGTATTTAGGGCTGTCATCAGACCCTTTCTTAGCTCTTCTCCTCCCACAATTCCCTCTTACGCATGCCCTCTCCCCCTACATGTCTGGGAACAAGTGTTATTTTGTCTGTCTTTGGTGGTCTTTTCCGGAGACCCGGCACCTACCCATCCCTGTAGGGTCTGCCTGCCCACAAAGTGCTCCCAGACTTAGAAGAGGAGGTCTTGATCCGGGAGGGGACATGTACTGATGATAACAGGGAGCCAGGCTAAACTTAATGTCACATCTAAAGGTCAACCCAGCCTGCAAGCCCTCCATATACCCTATCAAAAGGGGAAACTAGTTTCTCATTCCATCTGACATCCCCAGCCTGGAACCCAGCTAAGGGAGGTTACTCCCAAACTCATCTGGACTTGATACCTGAGCACATCCATCAGGCTGGCTTGAAGGGAAGAGGAAGCAAAGCAGACAGCCCTTACCCATGTAGGGGAGGAGCAGCCTCAGGCATGGAGCCACAGCTAAGGGCCTGGGAGTGCAGAGTCCTAAAGCCTCTCACAGTTGGGGTACTGGGTCTGGTGGGGGATTAGCTAGTTCATGAAAAACATGTAATAGCTCCTGGACTACAGGCTAGAGTTAGACCCCTTCCCTACCTGTTCCGGGTGCTCCGCCCTAGGACACGTCCTTGACGTTCATAAGGAGAGCACCTACTCTTTGTGCTGACCCAAGAGAGGTCCACACCAAGTGTGAGTCCCCCTCCTCACCTCCATGCCCAGACAGTTCACTTGTAGATCTCCAAGCTGTCACTCAACCTGCTGTTCCTCATACAAGGTGCTCCTATGATGCTATCAACCCAGCTGCTGGCTCAGGGATACTCTCCCTACTCTCTACCCTGTCCTCCTGAAGCACTTGATGAGGACCTTAGCAGCTAGGCACGCCCTCCCAGCTCTGAGGGCATCCTACCTTGCCTGAGGAACAACAAGTCTGAAGGATAGGATGGGATAGAAGACTTTGACTTACCGCAGGACCTGGCGGGCCAGGGGGGCCTTCGCTGCCTTTTAGCCCAAGTGCTCCCTGTGAAGTAGTAGGAATAGGGGTTGAGGGCACTGAGAGGGAGCCCCAGGGCTGTGCACCATACCGCTACACCCACAGAGGGAGCCCCAGGGCACCATACCACCACACCCACAGAGGGAACCCCAGGGCTATGCACCAGGGTTGTGCACCATACCGCTATACCCTCCTAGCCCATCACTCACCACTGGGCCAGGGAGCCCTCGGTCCCCAGGGAATCCACGCAATCCTGGAGGGCCATCCTTCCCAGGGAGGCCAGCAGGTCCTGGGTCCCCCTGGAATGAGAACCAGAGTTAACCCTACCTGGAAGTGCCAGCTGTTGATCTCTCATCGACCTCCTTCTAAGGTGCAGGGTGTGGCATTTGTCAAGATCCATTGGGATCTTGACCCGAGCTTCCTCTAGCCCCTTGGCTTTAAGGAATTGCTCTGCTTTTGTTTCGATTTGGAGGCCGAGGATGGAAGCCCGGACCTGGCACGTCTCCTCTGTTCCTCTGTGGACTTGAGCTCGGCCCCTGCACACACCTGGGAGCCATGTTCTCCAGGCCGGCTCTATATGTAGATCTGGGGAAGGGACTCCAACTGTGACTCCCTCTCCCTGTGCTCATTCAGGTCCCAGACCTACAAAGTCCAGCAGAGCCACAAGGGTTCCGCAACGGGACCATGTCAAGCTGAGGGTACACCAGTAGCTTGTGGTTAAAAACACACCACTCAGGGAACTTGGCTGCCACCCCAATACCCACTTCTAATAATAGACACCATTGGGCTTGTCCTTCCCAAAAGTGTAAAAGATAGAATATCTTCCAGAATTTTCCCTGGCCTTCACATGGGAAGACACAGATCTTTCTGAACTCAGCGAGCTCTCCTTTTCTAGAGTAGATAGGTTTATAGTCCAAGAGCTGTGTGTGTTAGGGTTATAGATGTGTATTCACATACACACAGATCTGAGGATATATGTCTTTACTTACCCACACACTTAACGGATGTGTGATTTCCTTCAGTATTTATTTTCTGTATGTCTCTAATCTTATGTTTATTTTTATATGGTCACATAAACAGATGGTGTGGGTCTGAAACGGTGGCACATGCCTTTAAACCCAGCACCCAGGAGGCAGAGGAAGGTGGATCTCTGCAAGTTCAGGCATAGCCTGGTCTACATGGCAAGTTTCAGACTAGCCAGGGCTACACAGTGAGACCCTGTCTCAAAACAACAACAATAACAAAAATAGCCTGAGAGCTCATATTTTTAGTTACTGACACAGAAATTTGAAGAATTTTATGCTAATGTACAAACATTACAACCACAAATTTGGGGCACTCCAGCCTACTGGACAGACTACAAAAAAATGGAAAGTCAGTGCTGAGTACAAGGTTAGAAATGCGTTCATTTTTCATTTTCAGAATCTATTTTCAGTGTGTTTAAGCGAGGGGTTTTCAAAGGGCTGTGCTCTACCAGATCTGTATTGGCTGCTGAAGACTCAGAGCCTTTAGTCTGTTTCTGGGAGGAATGGGCAGCAGGGGAAGGCGCGCTCCACAGGGTATGGGATGGTTTGATCCCACGTTCCCTCTGTGCTCCAGGTGCAGCAGGTCACAGCCCTGTCTCCGTTCAAGCAAAATGGATCTGAATGTGTGGGTTTCAGAGAAGCATGTGTTTGATAAATTACCCATTTGTTGAGAAAGATCAAGAGAAAAAGCAAAGTTTTAACTGATTCCCTGGGGGAAAAAAAAGATTTTTCCGACATGGAAGCTTCCAGACACTCACCTTTGTCCCCTCTTTTCCGGCAGCACCTGGGAGGCCCTGTTCACCAGGGGGGCCTGGAGGGCCAGGGTGGCCACGCTCGCCCATCGGACCTGTTTCTCCTGTGGGACCCTACAGGGAGAGACCGTGTTGGTTTTGAGTGAGTGACCTGTAAGGGGGGTAATCTCTTCTTCCTGAGCCTAGAGACAGCCCGACTGTGGTGCCAAAGCATCCACAGTGGACCTCTCATTCTTCTCCTTTCTCTCACAAGGCTCCTCCTGCCGTCCAAACGCCAGGAGGAAAAGATGAAGCCAGTGGAGAGTTAGCCATGGCCCGTGCTTCTCTAGAGGCTGTTTCTGGGATGTGATCAGAAAGATGCCAAGGGCTGCCATATTTGCCACAGGGAGGAGAAGGCCTCATTGGCTCCAGTTCTGGGGTGACACCGGGTGTCAGTCTCTTCTCATTATGTCAGGTGTGACTTTCTAAGTGGCAAGGTGGCGGGTACAATACTGTCCTAGCTGGAACCTGTGCCCTTCACTGATCCATATTGGTTGGAATCTGGTGCCTCTGCTGTCCGCAAGAGGACAAGAAGTCATCATTGGTCCCTGTGCCCACGGGGGTAGTTGTGACTCCAGAGCCTGGCCCTGTCTTGCCTGGGGTCACCTGAGCTCTGCTGCCTGCTTTCTCTCAGCACAGCCCCTCCAGGGGTTCATCTCCTGCAGTTAGCACAAACTTTCCATGGAATTTAAGCCTCTTCACTAGCGGGTCCACCCCCCTAGAACTGGGAAAAACTGACCAGAGCCCTGCCCCCGGCCCCAGGATACTGCAAGGTCTCACCTGAGGGCCAACCACTCCCGGGGGGCCTGGAGGACCAGTCTTGCCTTGGAAACCCTGTGGAGAGAGTCAGCAAGCTGAGGGCCACTGCGGCAACACACACCACACTGTAGTCTTCTCAGAAGCCCATCCCGCACCTATCCCGGTGGCTGTGCTCCAAACCCTCACTTTAGAGTCATGCCTTATGCTCCCTTTCCATACTAATTTCATGAGACTACTGAAGTCAGGTGGGTGAGCTCCACGCTGCGTCTTTGTGCCGAGAAACCAATTTTAAGCCTGTTATTCTTCCTCATGTCACTGCGTGTTCATTTTCTGAGGACAGACGAGAGCCGTCTCTGGGCTGGTGCTCATTAGCAACTTTGTAGGACGGTTTAGCCTTTGTTATCTGACGCCTCTGACGCACAGCAGGTGACTCGCCTGCCTGCGTCTCTTCATATTTAGGACAGGCGGGAGCCAGGTCTGGCTCTTCTCTGAAGCTGTCCGCTCAAATATGTTAGTTTAAAGTCACTTCATAGATGCTGTCTCCTTGAGGATCTAAATGCTCATGCCTACAATGGTCCAGGCTCGCCCCCCACTTGGGCTCTGCTGCCCGATCTCTCCTATTGAGCAGGAAGCTGCAGCAAGCTAAGCTTGATCTGAGGCCTGATGGCAGAGCAGAGTTGGCACAATGAGATACACCTGCGGCTGCCAGGTGTACAAGGATGGATCTACCCAAGGCCTGAGAAGGACGCTCTAACTGCGCAGAGGTCACTGCTATGGCAGGAGGGTGAGCAGGTGGCCCAGGACGAGCAGGCGACAGTCTAATATCTCACACAATTCACTGGCCACATGAACCACATCAGACTCTGCCCTGTCATCCCCCCGGAGGGCTCTTCTCTCTCAGCCCAACACAGCTCACACAGCAGGCATTTCTGAGACACATCTATTTGACAGCTAAAAACAAGGGGTGATGGACAGGTCAAGAGGAGGGAAAGCAGACAGGATGTAGGAGCCAAGGTAAAACTCTGCTCATGGCTGTGTCCGTGAGGAGGACAAGAAAGACCTCCCACTAGGTCCACAGCCACTCGAGGGCCAGGCAGGACCGACAAGGAGGAGTCTGCTCCTTGCTGAGAAACAGGCTTTGGGCTGCCAGTAAGAAGTAATGGCCACTTGTGTCTGGCCAGAGGAGATGGGAGGAAAAGAGGAGGTGACGAGTAGAAGGAAAAGAAGAAAGGCTACACTCCAGAGGTCTCCAGACGAGTCTCGGATGGTCAGCAGCATTGCCGAAGTGCCCCCATGTCTACAGAGGTGGCCGCGGCATGATGGAAGATGCTGGAAACTACACTTTCCCAAGCAAAGACAGGAGGTTTAATTATCTGCAGAATGAGTCTGAGGGAGAAAAGCACACAGTATGCAAAATTCTTCTCTTGTCTCCTTGGAAAGGCATTAGAGGAAAATGTGCAGAGCTCTGAAGAAACGCTTTAATTTTTCTCTCTAAACAAAAGAGCAAGGTAATCTTCATTTATCAGCCGGCACGGGCTGCTCCAACACTGGCAAAGGCATAATTAAAAGGCTTCTCGTCCCTGTGCACTGAAAGGCAGAGGGGACAACATCTTAAGGCAGGTGCCGGGACTCTATATGATGAGGTGGTCAAAGGTCCACGTCAGGAGGGTCAGTTTCAGCCTTGAGAGCCCCCCCAGAAACCTTCAGGCACAATGAACTGGATATAATGACACAGAAGCCTGTCAGCGCCATGGACCCCACTCTGCTCAGTGAGAAACGCTTAAACCTGTACAAACTGCCCTTTAATGTGGATGGGGCAGGGGACACAAAGAGAACATTCAGTGTGGCAGCAAGGATGTTGTCACCAGCACTTGGGGCACTCAGTTGCTCCCAGTCTGAAATCCCAAAGTCACAAGTGCACCCAAGGTCACAGGCAGGCACGTGCTCTTTCTGAGATGGGGTCTCTCGCTGAACCTTGAGTCCGCTCATTGGCTGGACTAGCTGGCCAGCCAGTGCTAGGGACCCTCTTGTCTCCCTTTCTCCTGCCTCAGAGCTATAGACTTGCGCCTACACGCTGACTTTTCAGATCAGTGCTGAGGATGGGAGCTCAGGCCCATGCTTGCCCCATGGGGCACCTCACGCACTGAGCCATCCCATCTCCCATCCACAAACGATTCTTCTTTATCACGACAGAAGAGGCTAAAGTCACTTTTTGCTCCCTTCCACCAGCTCCCCAGGCTGGAATCTCCCAGATGGACAATATTGGGATCCATGTGATGTGGCCCTTGCCATGGGGTTCTGTAGCCTAAATGATCATCTATTCACAGGGACAGAGCCCCCTGCCCCAGCCCCTAAGCACTCTTCCCTATAAGGCCTGTGGTGTCCCCAGCAAGGCTGCACTCACAGTTACCCTGGGGAAATAAAAGTTGGAGACACAGGTCTTCTGATGTCACAGTCCTGTGTCCTGATGGCTTTAAACATTGCCTTTGTCCAAAGCTACTAAAACAAGCAAAGAATCACTGTCCAGTTTTCCACTGTGACATCCTGGGGCTCCTGCCCACCCTATAGCCTGACCCCAAGTCAACAGCAGATGGCTGGCCCACAGGAAGCCTTGCTAAGGCCTTTGGTTTTTCCCAGCTGGGCAGGACCCCCTGGCTATGCCAGGCAGTCAGCAGTGTGCTATGTGTAGGGTTGTGAGCAACCCAGCCAGAAAGGCCAGGGATTGCCGTGTTCCCAGCACTTGTAATACTTACGGTCTCGCCTCTCTGCCCAGGATGTCCAGGGAGCCCGTCCTTGCCTGGTGGGCCCTGAGGAAAGAATCACAACAGGGAAAACTCATTCAGCAGCTCAGAGAAGCAGGTGACAAAATTTATGTCATTTTAGTGGCTCTTGAGAAAGGGAATCACCCAGCTGCCACAGTCCCACAATACTTATAGCTGTCCCAAGGGGTCAACAGAGACAGGGGAGGTCAGTCAGCTTCCCAAGCTTGAGCAGGTGGGTGGCCTGGTCACACTAAGATCCTCATCTGTCGAGTCTAACAAGCAACTGGGGAGGAACAGTAACTCCAGAACCCAGAGAGAGGTCTGGACAGACTTTCCCTGCCATGCACATCCCCTGCCAAGGCCCTTCCCCTGCTGTGGGCCTATGTTCCAGACCCTTTCCTCCCATGGACCTTCCATGTTTCCGGCCTCCCCCTACAGTGGACTATGGTCCTTCCTCTGATGTAAAATTTGCCTGGCATGAACCTCCCATGCCTTGTGCCTTCCCCTACAATGGATCTTTCACAGGCACTGACCTCCCCCGGCACGGACCTCCCCCAGCACAGACTGTCACCTTCCCTGGGCCTTCTCTGGCTTGAGCCCTCCTCTAGTGTGAATTCTCATTTGTTGTGGGATGCCTCCTACCCTGCACTTTCTTCTTCTGTGAGCCCTCCCTTGCAGTAGGTGGGCCCTGAGTGGGCTTTCCCTTGCTGTGGATTTTGCTGTCGGCCCTGCCTGGAACCTGGAGAGAAACCTGATTTGCTGCAGACTTGGCTCCAGAATGGACAAAAGACCTTTCAGTTTAAGAAATCTTGTTTGTTACATTTGTGTGGTCATCCAAGACACCAATGCAAACCCAGTCAGAATGTCATGATACTCTCAATGACAGCTGGACCTGCCATGGGAGGTGCACACAGGGGAAGGGCCTCAGCGGCGAGGCTCATGGAAAGGAAATTCTGTCTAGAAGTAAACACTTTCCAGAGCAGGAGGCCTGAATGGGTGGGGCATGGCCACAGGCCGCCTTAGCAGCCAGGCTTGGGAGGTTGTCTCTACTGCCCACCTGGCAGGGTCCAGTGCACCCTTCTCCTCCCCCATATCCCAGGGAGAGGAGGAGAATAGTGTCCGGGAAACCTGACCTGCCACCTCCATGGGAGAAAGAAGTACTTACCGGGGGACCCTTGGGTCCGGGGAAGCCTGTGGGTCCTTGGGGTCCATTAGGTCCCTAGGAACAGAGAATGGCAAGTTTGAGAACAGATTTTTTTTCCTGTTAGCATCCCCCACTCTTTCCTTACTGTGGCACTGGGTGCCCCAAAACCTTCTTCCTATTTAACCTGACCTCGTTTTCCCCACTTGACTCTAGAGAGAGAAGAGGGAGAGAGAACTTAGATAGAAGACAGTAGATGGGTAATAGACAGTAGATTGCCAAGATAGATGATCGGTAGGTAGGTAGACAGACAGAGAGACAGATAGATACTAGATAGATGATAGATGGTTAATAGATGGTAGATTGCTAAGAGAGATGATAGGTAGGTAGATAGACAGACAGACAGATACTAGATAGATGATAGATGGGTAAGAAAAGATAGGTAAGGTAGATAGGTGGATGGATGATAGATAGATAGATATAGATCGATTGATAGATAGATAGATGTCCAGTGGTCAAGCTGCATGGCAATACCGAGTCCTCTTTGCTGTGTATGAGGCCAAGACAGAATTTTTGTGGTCTTAGTCATCTCCAGCACCCCAAGGCCAGGTCCAGATGGTGGGATGAGGTCTCTACCCAAGGAACACAAACTTCCGGATATGAGCTCTCCTTGGGCCTCAGCAAGCCCTGCTCTTCTGCAGGACACTGTTTACCTCCTGTACTGGCTCGCCCAAGGTGAAGGGCCTGGAGTATGTTTGGGGCCAGCTTCCTCCCTGGAAATCCCCTCATAGCCCAGGCCTGAAAGACTCTTACCCGCTCACCAGGAGGGCCAGCAGGGCCATCGCCTCCGGAGTTGCCCTGAGAGAGGAGAGAAAAGCTCACCATGACTGCCTCTAAAGTCCAGTGCACAGCAGTATGTAGTGGCATTGAGCCGCAGTTCCATGCTAGCCTGCCTCCGTGCACAGACAATAGGAAGCTAGCTTGAGCAGGACGGTGATACTTCCGGAACAGGTCCCCATGGCTAGTCTGACACACACTGTACTCAGCCAAGAACACATCACCAAGAGCACATCAAAATGACTGAATAGAAAGAGCACAAGGCTCAGCTTCTGACTATTCCATGTACCTAGCTGAGAGGAGGAACTTCTTAGGAACAGGTGAGTCTGGTGTGTGTGTGTGTGTGTGTGTGTGTGTGTGTGTGTGTGTGTGTGTGTGATGGACCTGAAACTTAGTAAAGAAGAGCTCAAAAGAGGGGGATGGGCCAGAGGGATGGTTCTGTTCTGACTCTCTGCTAACTGGAACCTCCTCCCAGCAAGACCCTCCCAGGGATTATTTTTTAAATATTTTTATGTGTATCAATGCTATTTTGCCTGTACGCTGCCTGTGCATCAGTTGTGTGGCTGGAGCCTGCAAAGATGGCACCAGATGCCCCAGAACCATAGTTCTTGATAGTTTTGTGCCTCCATGTGGGTGCTGGGAACCAGACCTCGGTCCTCTGGAAGAGCAACAACTGCTCTCAAATGCTATCTCTTCAGTCCCCGAGTCTGGATTTTTACTGGTTAGAACTGGGCAACACACCATGCTTGGCTTTCCCCAGGTTTACAGCACAGGGAGCTGGTTTCCCCACTCAGCATGAGGAGTTTGGGCAGTGGTAGACTCAGCTCCTGCCTGCACCAGAAGGAACCTTCGAGTGAAGCCCTCTACAGTTCTCAGACACCCTTACTAGAAAAGAAAGAAGGCTTCCCCACCAGACCTGGGTGGGGCTGTGCAAGGCTGGCTTCCTGGGGTCTGAAGCTCCTGTGTCTGAGAGCTGTCCTAGCTCTGTCTGCATGGGGTCTCCCCAGGGTTACCCTGAGTTACGTGGTTCAATTCACAAAGCATGCTGAAGGCTGCCAGAGGGCAGAGCCCCCTTTAATGATAGTCAAGAAAATTGTTACATATAAAGATCACAGACCACCCATGGCTGATCTCCACAATGGGAAGATACCATGAACCTACCTTTGGGCCAGGCTTCCCTGTGATGCCCCGTGGGCCTCTTTCACCCCTCGGACCCTGAGCAGACGGACAGAGAGAAGAAAGGTCAGTTAGCTCAGAGGCCCCCAGACTTACAGAGCCCACACAGCCACACCGCACATGCTCAGTTTGTACAGAGCAGCTCTAGGCCACCAGGAGGGTTAGTTACCGTTGGGCCTCGCTGTCCCCGTGGTCCTGGCTTTCCAGGTGTCCCCTAGAAGCAGAGAATAGGACATCAGTTACACTGGGCACGGATGGCCCAGACCTGCAGGCTGCCCTCCCTGAGTTAACAAGAGACTTCAAGAATCCAGAATGAGGTCAAGAAGGTCCCATCTGGGGGCGAATGGGAAGAGTATAAGGGCAGAAACATTGATGGATCGTGTCTGTTACTTAGCTAGGTCACTGGCTCCCTCCCTCTTCCCCACTCCCCTCCCTGCCTCTTCTCTCCTCTCCTCTTAGTGGGCACAGAAATCATTACACGAAGAGAGAAGAAAGTCAACTCCTATCACACATAATTTTCTTCCGCTACTGTTAAGAATATTAGGCATTAAATTTTCATCAGCCTCTGCAGGCACGAGGGGAAGCTGCAATTTAACATAGAAATCATATATCCAAGAGTCCCTGGCTTCTCTCAGAGTTCAGTCCTTTCGCTGCTGCTGATCTGCATTTTCCAGACCCCGGAAAGCAAACGCCCGGCATTTGTTTTCTGTTTTCTGCCATAGCAAGGATATAATGGCCCACAAGTGCAGTTTACCCACAGCGCACAGAGGTAATGGATTGCCCTCAGAGGCTCCAGCACTCTGAGGTTCACCTCGGGTTTATCCTGGCCGCTACCGACAGAGCCGAGTCAGGGCGATAAGCCGAAGCCATAGAGTGAGCCTCTCCTTAGCGTTTCCCACTTGTTCGCTAGCAGAAGCACAACAGTCTCCCATTTTGAAAGGCATTTAATGAAACAAATCACAGCAAATGAATTATGTTTTTTTCTCCCCCTTAATAGCACACGCGTTCCTGTTATAATGCCTCAGCTCTGTGACAACATCCTTTGGCTGCAGGTAAATATTTGCATATGAAAATTAAGGAAGACATCTGCTGTCTTCTGATGTGTGTGCCCTTACTGACAGTGTAACTAGCCCTGACTCATCTGGGTACGCAATCCAGGCTGGGCTGCCAACACTGCTGTCCCTCTCCTACCTTTAGCACTGCCTGGAATCACACGCCGATGCCATCTGATCTTGCGGCATCGCTGGCACCCGATGCAGCCTGCCCTGATGGTTCCTGGGGCTTCTAGGCACACAAAGCCTTGGCAGGGGGCAAACAGGTCTCAGCCCAGCTTTTATCTGGGCCCTGGGGTAGCATGGTACCCAGCAGGGTATGTGGAAATCTAAGCCTCGGGTGCACCTGGCCTCTAGACCCTGCCAGGAAAAAGTAGGGGGTCCCTTAAAGGGTCTTGCCTACAACTCTTCTGGAACATGATATCAAGCTGAAGTATGAAGAGCTTGAATTTACGGGGAGACCTCAAGGGGGCCTTCCTCTCCTGGGAACCCTCCAAGGGGCGGGATACAGTCTCGTCCTAAGACACTGATCTGCTTGCTTTGTGTCTCGGCCTTGGGCTGCAGCTGGCTGGTTGGGCAGTGTTGCTTCTGATGGCTTCCCATTTAACCTCCCACTGTCAGACAGGCAGGAACCACCATCTCTGCAGAAGCCAGGCCTCTGGTAACCGAGGACAGAGGTATATGGGTGAGTGGTAAATACGCAATGTGCTTTAAGCCCAGCATGGCATCCACAAGAGAGGCAGGCTTCTGACCACGTCTTTTGCAAGCAGAGCAGGTCTCCAGCGTGCAGCACAGACCCCACCCCCAGCCCTTCACAGCCTTCCCATCCTCTGTCACATGGGACCAGGATTACCTTTAAAATTTTCCCCGAGGTTACCCCCATGACTAAACTCTGGCTGCCTTGGGATAAAGACCTACTCTGAGGCACAGCCTCCACCAGCCCAGGCCTCTGCACTGGGCTCAACTACACCAGCTTCCCTAAGTGGTTCTGTCCCCCTTCCCCCACCCCCAGCCCTTTCTGGTCTTAGCAGGAGCATCTTTGCCTCCTGGTAGTACCTGGGTCTAGGGGCTCGGTTTATCCTTCCTTGCATGCTTGTTACCCTCGAGCACTGGTTCCTGGCGGCTTCTTACCTTGCTCAGTCACCGGAGCATCCCCTGCCTGGTAAGCTCTGAGCTTAGCAAGGACTTAGGGAAGCGTGCAGTGCAAGCGAATGAACTGCCTTCTGTGAAGCCCACGTGACTAAGGGGTCCACAGCACAGAGGAGCAACAGGATAACACAGCCTTAACCTTGGGGTTGGTGTTAATTCAGGAGACGATTTTGCACCAGAGGCTGCTTGCAAGGCCAGTCCAGCCTCCAATCTCCATGGATCCTTAGGAAACCCAGCCACTCCTAGTGGTCCAAGGACCCCCCAAATTTTGGTTGAGCTCTCATGTAGGCAAAGCAACAACCCATGAGCTTTCCATCCTATTACAGAAGCACCTTACACACCTGTGAGACCCTGGACCTCACAGGGAGTATGTCCAAATATCCAGGGGACAAACCTTCCCACAAACACTAGTCAGATGATTCTAGATAGAGCGTTTGACTGAGAAGAGAGATAGATTATTGGATGGATGGATGGATGGATGGATGGATGGATGGATGAACGGATGGATGGATTGACAGATGGATGAACTGATGGATGGATGGAAGGATGGATGAATGGATGGATGGACCAATGGATAGATGGACTGATGGATAGATGGACCGATGGATAGATGGACCAATGGATGGAGAAAATAGAAGATACATAAAGATACAGAAAGACAACAAAAGGACTGCGTGAGTGAGAGGCGATGGTGGCAGTAGATAGTCTCGACCCTGTGTGCTCCTTCCTGGGACATTTCTGCTTTCTGAGTTGTGAGACTGGAGACCACTGGCTTATTCACATGGTCTCATATCCTGAAGTCATTTATCCTGGTTTTTAAGAGCACATCAACTCTGTTTTGCACATGATATTCTGATGAAGCAATGTCCTGATAGGAAGAGCCTCAGCCTCAGCTCTGTGTGCCTGGAGGGCAGGTAACAAGGAGCAGTCTGTTCTGTGTCCCAACCACCAAAGGCCTCTCTACATAACCAAAGCCCAAGATGACCATCACACTTCATCTTCCAACTGGAGGTGCTCAGATCTGTGCCACCACCCAGAGATGTGATGTCAGGGGCAGGGCTTCTACAAGGAAGGCCTGAGTCAACAAGGACATCACAGAAGGTGAAGGGGGAGGGACATGGTTCCCCCAGGTTGGCCCTCAAGATACCTCTGTGAGAATGACAACAGAGGGAACCCAATGGTGTCATGCCTGCCCTGTATTTACAACCAGGGTAACTTCCAACAGGGACTGCAGGTCTGGGAGTCACTGCACATAGCCCCAAGGTGATATGCACTCCTTGTGGTAGATCACACCAACGAGAACAAAATACGACCTTTTCCCCCTCCCTGTAAAGTTAGGATGCAGGGAAGTCTCTCCGAATAGGATCATCTGGAGGAGCCCTAAGAGTTTCCTGACTCCCACCCATCAGAAAGCTCCATTCTCCCAGCATGCTTCCTTCCTCCCACTGCCCCTTCCTATCATGGTGCCTCCATAACTGAAAGTTAACGAAAGGCTTAGAGCTCAAGATCCGCTACTTCTGAAAACGTAGTTTTGATAACACATGGGGAAAAATCAGCTGAGCATTGACCGGGGAACCAACACCTGCACACCAAGGCGGTCGAGCAACCGCGGTCCTTACCCTGCCGCCCTTCTCTCCGTTGGCACCCGGGAAGCCAGGGAATCCGATAGAGCCCTGCAAGACAGTAAAGGAAAGGTAAAACAAGACCGCCAAGCCAGGAGCAAGGGCCACGCTGCTGTCGTGCCCACTAGGGTGAGTTCCGGATACTGTTCACATTCCTTTTCTACCCACGACTAGATCTTTTTACCCAACCGCCATGCAAAGCCCCCTCCCACCAGCTAGCCATCCTACTCACCCACTCATGGAAAACCCACTCACGTATCTCCTTCCAGCCTCCTATCATCCATTCGCCTAGCAACCTCCCATTCCACACTCATCTACCACTCAGTATTTCCTGAGCTAGATTCCAAATCCAAAACCCAAAGTTAAGTCCTAACATGTTCCATCCCGTTCCCCTCACTCCCCTCATAGAGGCTGTGCATTGCCAGCTGGTATCTGGGGGATAGGAGAAGGTGCGGGCTGCAGTTCTGTGGAAATAGGGGCTGCATCTCACAGCTCTGATCATTGACTCTGCGGTCACAATCTGTGACCTGTCCCATAAAGCCTTAACTACAGCATAACGGCTTCCAAGGTCAGAAATGGACCCAAATCCAGGCACAGACTGTAGTACTTAACTATATTCAACTCTACAGATGTACACACGGGCCAAATATGGTTCTCAAGACTTTCCAGACTCCATATATGAACAAAAAGATGCCACGGGGGCTCCCCAGGACATACCCAGGGCAGCCCACTGTGCACCAATGCCGGTGTTGTCTACGGCCCTTTCTGGGTCTCTGCCTTCTGGGTGGCTTAGCATCCTGCCCTGAGCACATTCCTATTCCAGGAAGTCTTTGATTCCATGCCCTGTAGTTCTTCTCTGTGTCCACCTGGCCACCAGGCAGGAGACTGAAACAAGGGGACCTGGGGCTGCCACCGTACACCCCATTGCTGCATCTAGTCACAGCCCAAGGACAGAGTTTCAGATCCTGCTGTCTTGTGTCCCCAAAGCAGCCAGCACTGTGTCATATCCCACCCTCCCCTCTCTCTGATGTCTCCTCTCCTTTTCTCTCCTCCTGAGACAAGCACCTAAAAAGAGGAAGGAAAATGTACCCAGGCGCCCATTTCCCAACACTTGGGTGGATGACTCCAAGTGGCAGATACACTGGGGTCACATCTAAGGGACACACAGAGCGGACACGAGGACAGGCCACCGCTTGCCCATACAGGCCCTCCTCCTTTGGTTGGCAGGCCCTGGCTCTTGTGAGTCAAAGCCAGTGGAGCTAGCAGGCAGCAGAAGGGCCGGGATGCAAATCTGGGGCAGGCTGGCCGAGTGCTGCTAACCAGGTCTCCAGCGCAGGCAGTGGTTATTGTTTAAGGAGGAAGCGTGAATAATAAAATGTGGGATGAGGAGAGAATAATGTTCACACTGATTTCCAAAGCCTTTAGGACCTGTTCCACTTAAGCCTGAACATGAGTGCAGATAAGACGATAGCTGTCCCTCTCCTGCTCCGTTATAAACAGTCCCCAAACTTCCAAAGTAAATTGGGGCTAAGAGCAGGCTGGTGTGGATAAGCCAGGGGGCTATGTAACGGTAGCAGGCCAACCCCAGCAGGCCACCAGGCCCCAAAGCTGGCCAGCCCCATGGCTGTTACAGTTTCTGCCCCCTTCTCTGAAAGGCTCAACTTGTTGTCCAAGCGTTTTCTTTGAGCTTGATCAAATTAACACCAAAGGCTGCCTGGGGACTACGAGATCACAGCGAACATATTGTTCTACTGTGGCACAGAAGTCACGCAGAGGTGGAGAACGGATGAGGGGGTTGGGAGTGTGCAGGGTGCCACATGAGACAGTGCCTGCCAGGGCATTCTTAACATGGCTTAAATTACCTTTGGTCCTTGTCTTCCTGGGTACCCTGGCAATCCTGGCACTCCGAGCTTTCCCTAGGAGCAGAGAAAAGACTCATAAATCATAAACATAACTTCTCCATCTCGTTCTCTGAGCGGAGAGCACTGGTGTATTCTGAGAGGGGCTAGGGCAAGTTGGAAGGGTAGGGTCAGTGTACAGAGGCAACTGCATCCCCCTCCCAGAAACTGAGTGGGTCTCCAAGCAAGCCTATCCTACCAGCATGCCTGGAAAACCAACCACCAAGCAAAGAGATGGCTAGCATGGCCAAGAAGAAGAATGTTCTTACCCAAGGGGGTTCTGAACACTCTGTAAGAGTTCTAGCCCAGGGCAGGATGCAGTGGGGGACATAAGTCCTCCTTGTGTCCCTTCCTGCCTGGGTTACTGGGGACAAAGTGTAGGAGGATACGCTGGTACAGGGCAGGCTAGAGACAGGTGTCTACTGGAACCTCATGCACATACCATGTGCGAGAACATCCTGTCACCCCAAAAGTGGAGGCAGGACTTGATAGGGATGGGTAACTGATGTATGGCTGGTAAGGTCCCCAAGATATATTTGCTTATATCTGGAGGAAAACACTCCTCTAAGGTATGGTGGTGGGGTTCAGAAGGGGAACTTGGAACAGGAAAAGGACCAATAGATACACACACACACACACACACACACACACACACACACACACTGGGAGAAGAGGCAAAAGGCTGGGGGTGGTGACATGGGCTATTCAGAAGTCCCACTACCCCTGCCAAGCATGGGAGGGGCCGCCTGGCACTCAGAGCCCTCTAGGCATAGCTAAGCATTGTAAACACAAACCTTCTCCCCAGTGGGCCCCAGAGGACCAGGATCACCATTGGGACCACCACGACCCTTTGGGCCTTCAGGACCATCTTCTCCTCGAGGACCAGGTGGGCCAATCTCTCCCTGCAATCAGAAAAGAGGAGATGAGGGAGACCCTCCCCAGTCTCCACCCCAACCGACCCCTCCCACTTCTCTGGGGTAGGATTACACACACACACACACACACACACACCAAAACACAGACTGCTCAGAGACCAACAACTGCAGAGTGCTCATTCAACCTACTAATCCTTTAGGTATTCACATCTGCGAAAACCTGGCTCTAAAACAAGGCTCTATTTGTAGAGGAAGCTGAGCCATAGTACTGTGCTCCCCAATCAGTTAAAAACTGTGCTCCCAAGAAGTACCTTTTGTATGACTCATTATCTATTTCCATCTATCTATCTATCCATCTATCTATCTATCTATCTATCTATCTATCTATCCTATCATCTATCTATCTATCTATCTATCTATCTATCTATCTATCTATCTGTCTATCTATCTTCTATGTCCTACTTCCATTTCATCTCCAGGGTCTCTCTAAACTGGCTGAAAACTCAAACCCATCCTCCTGCCTCTGTCCCTTGAGATTACAGGCACACGGCACCACAGCTGTGCTCAGTCAAGTGGACTCTAATTGTGTGTGCCAAGACATCAGAGGGACTTCTGCTGTTGACCTAGGGTAGCACCTCAACCAAGGCAATGAGGATCCTTCATTTGGAGGAGGTCTGGGGCAGCCTTCAGCAGCAGCATGATGGAATACCACGTCCTTTTTTAAGTTTCCTCCTCTGACAGACATGCAGGTGGCTTCTGTCATTTTCTGACAGGTTGTGGCAAAATGTCAAGTATATAGGCCCTCTTGTTCTGGAATGTTTGGCAAAGATACCTTTGGGGCCTGCTTTGGGAGATAACCACAAAAGTGGACAACAGGCCAGAGTTAACCAATAGACAACACTCAGGTGTGTGCAACATTTGGGCTACCAGAAGCACTGTGTGTCACCTTCTGTCAGGCCCTGACTCATTCCGAAGTTGTGGAGAACGTCTCAGCAGGAGCTAGCAGGTGGCTCTATGGGTCACCACCTAGCAACCGCCCTCAGTGCCACTGTTAAACCCTGGCTCATTGTGCCTGCTGTGCTAGACACCCTCCACCTGAGAAAGCCATGCCCTCTTCTGCACCAGCAGCTCTCTCTGGAGCTGGGGTGAGCAACCCATCAGAAAGCAGCCAGGCTATGGGGTATCACCCACCACCTGGTACCAGATGGCAGGGCACTGGGGTTGCATGGTCTTAAGAGTGACTTGGATGCATCCTCGGGACCGGGATGGTCCAGGAGCTCAACAGAGACTGCAGATCCTCAATAGGATAAGGCCCTGTTGGCCATCTGCTACATCTTGGGCAGTGGTTTGCTTACGGGTCTGTCTGGATGGGTTCCGTCCTCCCTCCCATTTCCTCTTCCCAGGGTTGTTCATCATCCTCTGGGGTCAAATTTCTCTGTAATCTAGGAACCCCCATCCTTACTAAGCTGCCTACCCAGCACCCAGGGTAGAAGACCAGTGACCACAGTTGTCTTTGGCACTGCTCTGGCTTTGGACTTGGAACTAAGGAACAGCCTAGAGAGCACTGCACAGGGCCCCTGGGCTCCAGGCACCCCGTCCTCACACAAAGATCTTGCAGAAGTGATAAGCTGCTCTTTGGTCTCAGATACCCCCCGCTTTCATGTAGGTCTCCAGACCCACCCCACTTGTCCCTGACCCAAATCCTAGGCCCACAACACTCACCCGGTCGCCTTTTATTCCCATGTCGCCTTTGAATCCAGGGAAGCCGTCTTCACCCTGAGCATAGACAAGAAAACACATCAGTCTACAGAGAAGAACTCAGCTCCACAGCACCACTTCCCACCACTGCACAATGGGTTTGCATGGTGCAGAACCCCCAGCCTGGGGCAGAAACAAGAGAGCTGTATGTGGAAGAAACTCGATGCCTGCCCGGAAGGAGGCAGGCAGACACCTGACCTCTCACCGAGGTTCTCAGACACTCTTTCTCCCTAGAACCATGCCTGTCTGCTTTCCTGGCCCCCTTGGGACAGCCCGGGAACTTCCCTGGTAAGGCAGCATTCCCGTGGAACCCAGTCACATCCTCCCATGCAGCCCTGCCTCGTGAAGACATGACAAAACAAAGCAGTAAGGCTGGGATTCTAGAAATCCTCCTCAAAAATGCAGAAGGTCCTCCGGTAGTAGAGCCCCCCCAACAGAGTGGGAATTCTGGGACACAGGGCTTTTCAATCTACTTTAAGAGGACTTGCTCTCCCATAAGCCCCTATGAGATCCGCACAGCGGTGTTCTTGGCTGAATGGTTCAGAAGACACACCCATTCCCCTGACCCTACAGGAGGCGGCCTAGGGCTCTATCCTGCAGAGGTGCTCTAGGAGGAGTAGAGAATGAAAGGCCTCTTTGCCTGCTCTTCCCAAAGTGTAGTTAGTAAACACCCAGACACAAGGTAGGACCACCCAGCTACTGTGCTGTTCCCACACACAGCCCTTGAAGCAGTGCCTGGAGAAAAGATTTCAGGCTAGAAGATCACTCAGCAAAGGAGGCAAAAATGTCCACAGGTGTCCAGTGAGATGCAGGGGCGGGCACATCTGGAAGCATGAGCAGATACAGGTGCCAGCTGCTTGAGCTCAGGCTTGGCAGGCCTTGCTCTCACAGCCTTCAAACCCCAGTGTCCCAGGGAGCACCATAGCCTGCCACAAAGGGTTGCCATAACCACTAGCTACGGCAGGATGGCAAGAGGGGAGCCCAGTAGGATGGAGCTCAAGATGGGCAGATCACATCCAAGTGCCAGGCCTCCTACCACCTAACAGAAAGGACAAAAATAGCTGGCTACACAGTTCCACAATGGTTCATCCGCCAGGGGTACTGGGCACTCTGACGCTAGGGCATTCAGAGGGCCATTATTTAGCTTCGTATTAACGGATGATGATCCATATAGGCCTGATACGTGGCCTTGACCACGGCAGGCAGCACCACATTCCGAATTGTGGCTTATATGTGTGAGCCATCGCTGAGCTGGACAGGCCTTCACGTGTCCCAGCGCTGAGCCCTGAGCCCGGGGCTTTAACCTGGCCTGGATGGACTCTGTGCAGGAAGGCTGGGCTTCTCAGGTACTAACACTGACAACTGGCCATGATGAGGACTGCTGTCTGCAAAGGACCCACAGGAAGGGATTTGGGGGAGAAGGTATGTGAATACAGCCACTTGGCCATCCTAGGGCCCCTGGGCATGCTCTGGGCCAGCCCTGGAGATGCTGGCAGTACCGTGGTTCTTTTACAAACAAGTAAGCATCAACTCTCCTCCTACTCAGAGGCAACCCCATGGGGTTCTGTACCACACTGAGCCAGCCCACTCTCAAATGGAAAGATAGATCCTTACCTTCTCTCCCTTGGTGCCCTTCAGACCTCGGATGCCATCTGCCCCCTATGCAGGCAAGAAAAGAGAACACTCATAAACACACAAGACCCAGGGGGCATCAAGGGAACAGCTCCCACAAGCGGTATATTCCAGTATCAGAAGAGCCTCATTCACTATATCCCCATGTCCGGAGAGAGAGGCCTTTTCTGTGCTCACATTGATTGACAGGAGCTCACATGAGGCCCCCAGTGTCCTTCACTCCTCCACTGGCCTCTGAATCCTCCTTCTACACAAACACCCAAGCCTCTTCCTGGCCAATTACTCAAAGGTCTGGTTTTGCCTCTCAGAGGACCCAAACCCCTGCCAACACTTTCCCATGCTAACAGGCCTGCCTGTTCTAGAAGTAGTCCCTCAGCCCTTGCAGCTAGGAAGAACTCAATGGCGGCAGGCAGGTTAAGATCCTGATCCTGTCCTATGGCCTCTGATGATGTCCCAGACATCTGTGTGCCTTAGTTTCCTTATCTGGTAGTGGACTGATGCGGACCCTAGCCTTGTTTATGCTTTGGGGAAGAATGGTCTGCAAACGCTCAGGACAGTGACCAGGCATCCAGCAGACAGCAGACAGGCACTGTCTGTTTGTGTAACCTCTGCATGATCATTCACAGGGGACATGGCATTACGTCACTAATGCTACAGCAATGACTGTGTCTGTCCTCAGCCCAGGGTGGACCACCTCACCTCCCTGCTAGACACAGCTCTAAGGACATAGACCAGACCCCTTTTCTCCCGTTCTCAATAGGCCTAGGGCCTCTGCTGATGGAAATGAAATCGTGAAATCTAATGACAGATGCAGCTACATCCTCATGGTCCATGACCTTTGACCTCAGGCCTCTGAGAGGAGTGACATTTACCTACATAGACTCACTATTGACTCCAGGAGCTGCCCCAGGCTGCCTTTGCCTAGGACCCCAGAGGAGCCACTTGACCGGTTCTGCTGGATGAGGCTGCAGCCTAGGCCTGAGCCACTTTCTGAACCCAGGAGCCACCAGCTGCCCTCTGCTGGCCAGAGCTCCACACAGGTTTGCAGTTCTGAGCTTTTTGTTGGGCCTAAGAAGAGCTTCAGAATGGAGGGTGGAGACACCCAAATGGAGGAGCTCAGACTGTGGTCTGGGCCTTGACACAGGAAGCTAGGAGCTACAAACCAGGCGCACAGGTACCATGAGATCGTAACCACTGGAGGGAGAGAGGGCTTGGAGCATCAGGGGGCCATTGCTGGCAGCATCCCTACTCCCATATCCTGTGCTGCATGGCTTGAGATGTGGAATGGAGGGGCAAGAGGACAGCCATGGAGCAGAGGGAATCTGGGTAGCAGCTGGGTCAGAGCACTGATCACTCATCTTGACACTGGGTCAATGGATGTGGGTTGACACTGGAGGTGCCCAGTCTGTTAGGACAGCGGCCCCTGGCAGTTATACATGGAAGGCCCTGGAGAAGCAGTGCTAACTCCAAAGAGCCTGTTCTGTGCTTGTTCAAACCTGAATCAACGGTGGATGGAGAATTGAAAAGATGGAGAGGGACCTAGGGCAGACACGGAGCCATCTAGCATACACATGTCCACACAGATTCTGTGAACAAGGTTTGCTACAGCACCCAAGCGACAGGAGTGTAAGAACATCTGTGGTCCAAAGGACTCAGGAAGGTGCAATGTGCCCTGTCTGGCGAGCTGCCTTGGAGCTAGTGGTCTCTGAACACTGTTCTTTTCCTGAGCTACCTTCTGGGTATGTAGAAGTCCCCAAAGAAGAAGACAGTGGGTGGGCCGTCCAGGTGGCTGTTCAAGCCCTACCCACCATCTCACTCTTCCAGGCACGTCCATGGAGGATAGACACAGAACCACCAGAACCTGGCGGTGAACTCTCAGGTCCAGGCAAGCTGGCACAGACCTGCAAGCCAAACTTCTCCTGAGGCTGAAGCAGGATCCTGAGTTTACGGCCAGCCACCTAGGCAGCTTATTGAGAGTCTGCCTCAAACTAGGGGTTTAGCTCAGAGGTGGGGTGCTCATTGGATATGTGCACCCTGAGTTCATCTCTTAGTGAGAAGGGGAGGAGGGTGAGAGGGAGCGTCCTTCAGCCCTTTCCATCTTTAGAGGCCGCAGTGAGAAGACCCAGGTAGTGGAGCAGAAAGTGGCTCTTAGCAAATAATGAATCTACTTGCTCCTTGACCTTAGACCTCCCAGCCTCTATTTCAAAACTCCTGATCATGGGATATCTCTTACACAGACAGATAAGCCATGACATAACCCTTTCTCATGGAGAAGTTTAGGTGGGAAATGACCAGCTCTCCCTAGCCGAGAACTAACTATCCTAATGGTGGCAGCCAGGACCCCTACCTCTGCTGCGTCTGGACCTGGAACTCATTCGGTAGCTAGCACCACATCTGCTCTCAAGAGAACAAGGAGCAGGATCGTCTATTCCTCTGGTGAAACCGTCTTAGAGCTTGCTTTCCCTCTGCTCCCACGTCTAGCTGGATTGCTCACATCATTAGTGAATTTTAATCAGATAGACAGATAAGAGCATTCCCCATAAACATGCTAAAGTAAACACCTTTCGGCTTGCAAAGGAAGGCTTATGTAATTAGCCATGTAAAGGAGCTGCCAAAGGCTCGGGGTAGGCGACAGGAATTCGTAAGATAAACACGCATGGAGCTCCCATAGTCAGCACTGCTGCTCAGTTATCTTCCTTAGAGCAGTCACTAGGCATTCTGCTGGGGAAAGCGTGCTTAAGGAGCAACCTGACCCGCCTAGGCTGCCGTCCTTGAGAGGCTGCTCTTGAGGGACGTTTGTTTCTGAGACATGGAAGTGGGGCCATCGGGATTCAAGTCTAGCCTGAGGTACCATGCTAAGTGGGATTCTGCACGGTCTCTGAACACTGAGGGCCTGAGTTCTCCACCCCCACCCCCACCCCCACCCCAGGGCAGCTGTGCACTTTGGGTCTGCATTCATGCTGGACAGAGAGGAAGAGCCACAAAGTAGACGGGTGAGGGCAGCAGCCTTGGTCATATTGATAAAATTTCTTCAAACCTAAGAAGTCATTTTGTGTGTGCGCTTGTGTACATGTGCACACTCACAGGGGCACAACCGTGTTTCCCTTCCTGTCAGGTTTGAAGGAAGGAACTGTTATCTTTTGTTGACAGTGGGAAGCCTGGAGCTTTGAGATGCTGCTAAGCCTCTGTGATGGAGAGAGAATGCTCATCTTCTACAGAGGAATGTGCCTTCGCCCTGGGAACCACGGAACTCAAGATTAAATCATGCAGCTCAGAGCAAACACAGTTAGTGCTGAAGGGACAAAGGGGACCTTGCTCTCAATATTGCTCTGGTATTCTGTGTCCTGCTTAACAAGGTTCCAGGAATTTCTACCAGCAGAAACATGATTGTAAACAAATGGACATCTCCCATAAACCCTGCCTCCCAGGGATCTGAGAGGACACACTGGTCTTTTCTCTTTTCCAACATGTCAGTGGCTCGAAGGACTGTGTCTGGGTTTCCCCCAGCTGGCCAGGCCCCTGCTTCATGAGATCCTACCCGCTGTGAAAGGCTCCTGAGGTCAGCCTGGTTGGAAATGGTAAGCACCAGAGGACAGCCAGTACCACCTACTCCTCCTTCACAGGCTGCCTAGGAGGTAGTCCCTTGCTCTGCATCAGTTTGTACCTTGCTGTCAGGCTGTATTCTCACCTGCTCAAACCTGTTGTCCTGGGTCCCAGCATCTGTATACTGGACTGGAGAGCCAGGCCATGCTAGTGTTCAGCGTGGAATTTAACCACAGAGGAACTTCCAGGAAGCAGTTGAGGCCATGCATCCATCCCACCCTGACGCCCTGGAAGACCCAGAGCTACAGAGTTCCTCTTACCTTGACTCCTCGTGGACCCGGGTAGCCAATGGGACCCTGGGGACCAGGAGGACCCTAAAACCAAAGGGAAAGTCCATTAGCTACCTTCAGGTGTGAGTAACCGGGCAACCTTTATGGAACCCCGTAAGGCCGCTTTTGGGGTATGCAGGATGCCCTGCTTGAAGTCCACACAGATACTGATGTGGATGTTGGAGGAAGCGAAATGGTGCCTTTCAAAGAGCAAAAATATCTAAGGACAATCAGATGCTGTGTCCAGCTCCAGGAAGCCAGGAGGGGATGGGAGAGAGGTAGCCATGCAACATAAAGAGACACAGCTCTTGCTTGAGAAAAGACAAATATATGTGTCCTCATCCTAGGCACCTTGAGAGGAAATAATTTTCAGCTGGGGAACAGGGGTATCGTATTCAGGGAAATGACATCCTTCAACAGTCAAAAGGTCTTCCCAATGACTGACCAGAGCTTACAGTCCAGGTACTGCTCCCACCCTGCCTGGGAGACCTATACAGAGACTGACTGCTGGGGCCGGGTGCAGCAGGTACCTACCTGGCCTCCTTTCTCTCCTGGAGGTCCTTCTTTGCCAGGGTGCCCCTGTCACAAGAGAGAAGTCTTTATTAGTTAGCCACCTGCTCAGAAAGCCACTCCTACCTCTGCAGCTGTGCCCTCTCCAGGAAAAAACAAAAAATGAAAGTCAAAGAGAGCTGGACAGGCAGGCAAGCTACTTCCAGTCCCTGGACCTCGGCTGCTTCCCCTGCAAAATGGGAAGAAGCAGTGTGGCCCTGCAGCTGGTTGCTCATGGAAGGGACCCTGACGATGAGGGTATAGCAGGCCACCCAGTCTGAGACCAGCCTACCCTCCAGGGCAGATTTCACAGCCCACAGAAAAGACTATGACATCACTCAAGGTCACACCAGCCAAACGAACCTTCAGGACCAGACTCCTGAGTCCCCAGGAACCAACAAGGGCCACAGTGTTTGCCAAATACAGCAGCTGGCTGATTGGGGAAACTGGGGGCAGGTAGGGTAGAAAGAGGGCCGTCTTGTCACCTGACTGAGTGCATCAGCACCCCAGTTTTTCTCAGTCACATTCCAATGGGTCCCTGGGGCCTGGGAAACTGAGCAAAAGTGAAGGTGGCCCTGCAGAGGCATCTGGGTCCTCTGGTCACCTCCCACAAATCCACACCTGAGCTAATTCTACCCTCCAGAAAGCAACATAGGCTCTGTCTCACCAGGCTGACCCTGGTGTTAGAGCCCTAAACTCATAAGCAGCGAGCCGCAGGTAGAGAGGACCCCGAAAAGATTGTGTTCATCTTAGGGACATGTTGTCCCACTGCCACCATTTTCCAGCAAATAGAGGCCAGGCAATGGGGGAGGGGCTCACTGCTACCTCTGGGTACATTGAAACTGCTGTGCATGCCTGGGCAAGTCACTTGCCTTCTCTGGGCCCATGTTATAGCTTGAGTGGATTAAAGATCTGGAGCCCTAGACACCAGCTCATCTCCTGGGGAATAGCTGGACGTGTGTTCCGTTGCTCCTCTTAGTTGGATAGCTGATTTTTCAAAAAGCTCAGCAAGTGAGTTAGGACACAAAATTCCGACATGGGAGCCCGGTGACTTTTGAGGGAAACTGAGGCACCCACAGGTGGACTGTACCTGCAGCTCTGGCTCCGGGGACAAGCTGATCCAGTCCCTGCCTTTTAGAAACAACAACCATGCTTAAGGCACCACAGCCTCTCAGCTGCGAGACTGAATCTAAGACAGCAAGGAGAGCGCGTCCCCCCTCAGGGCAGCCAGAAGGGTAACTATGGTCTTCCTCTCAGTGCCCACCGGCTACAGACAGGGATGGGCAGGCACTACGGGAGGTCACACGCCAGGATCTCTGTGCACATGCAGCGAGCATCACTAGTGAAGCCAGATGCCCTCTCTATGTGTAGCTCCTTCAGGGCCATGTTAGAGATGGCACATGCCCAACCACAGAGAGCATCAGAGACACCAAGGAGATATTCCCTTGATGCTCAGCAACGGGAGTGTGGCCGACCAACAGGAGCTGGTGGACACCATGGCCATGGCTGACAAGATGCCTTAGATGGGTCTCAGCCGTGTTCTAGAAGGAAGCAGCTGCAGCAGGGAGGCAAGGGCCTCATTTTTTATCCAGGAGGCTGAGAATAGAAGAAAACCTAACACTGACAAATCTTCCTGCCGTGCAAGGCGAGGCTGTGTTCCCTCTCTGCCAGTGCACATTTTCCCAATATTTTACAGTGACTGTTGCTTCCATAATAGAAAAATAATAAAGCTTAAATTATTTGTATTTGATATTTTTTCTGATTAAAAAAGTAATATATGTTCATTGAAGACAATTAGGAGTGTGGAAAAGGAAATTAAACTCCTCCACAGCCCACCGTGCGGAGGCACGAGGCTGGTCGGGGGCACAGGCTTCCAATCCATTTTCTCTGCGTGTGTGCATACAAAGTGGGCAGGTATTATATGATCTGAATTTAATACTGGATCATGAGCACTTTCTCCAAACCTTGACTGTTCATTCACATTTTATTTTTACTGGCTCCATTTACCCATCATTTTGCTGTGTGCTGTGGAGAATTAATCATATTTTGGGGCACTGGGTATGACTTGAAACTCTCCCCCACTCCTCTCCCCCTCATCTCCACTCCTTTCCCCCCTCTTTCTCTCTACCTTCCCCCCACTCCTCTCTCCCTCTCCCCCTCTCCTTCTCTACCTCTCTCTCTCTATGTGTGTGTGCATGTTTGTGTGAATGTATATACATGTGTGTGATTGTGTGGAGAGGCCAAAGGTTGATATGAGATGTTTTCCTCAATTGCTCTCCACCCTAGCCATTAAAATGGGGTCTCTCGTTGAACCTAGAGCTCTCTGACTTGCCAGACTGACTGGTTGCAAAAGCTCAGGGACCTTCCTGTCTTCTCTTTCCCAGCCCCGGAATTTCAGGCATACACTGCCATGCCCAGCCTCTATGCATGCTGGGATAAACACTTTACTAACTGGGTCATCTCCCTGTCTTGTCAATCACTCTTTCTTCACAACCAAAACTAAACAAAGAGCATAGGGAAACGGCCTCAGCACAAGCTGGCCTCTTCAAGGTTTATCAACAGCAAGCGGCTTTCATAAGAAAAACCATCCATCTTCCCTCCTTCCCAAACACATGGACAGCTGGATCTGGTTAGGCTCCCCGATGTTTTTCTGGTCCATCTGCCATCTTTGGGTCCTTCCCAGGGAGAAAGCAGGCCTCTTCCACAGTACATTTTAAAGTTTCGTGTTGGAATTGACAGGAAGTAGAACCCCTAGGAAGAAGCCTTGGGGCATGTCTGTTAGAAAGTTTCTGAGGTAAAGACTCCGCCCCATAACTATGGGCGCTCCATCCCATGGGCTGGGGTTCTGGACTGAAATAAAAAGAAGCAAGTATCCATCTCTCTCTGCTTCTTGAATATGTCCAGCGGCTTTGAGCTTCCGCTGCTGTGACTTCCCCGCCATGACGGACTGTGCCTCCCTCAAACTGTGAGCCCCTCTGTCCTCAAGTTGCTATTGTCAAGTATTTAGTCACAATAACAAGAAAAGGAATTAGTATAACCCCGAATCGAGACAGAGAGTTTACAGGCCAAAGGGTTCTTGGTTCCTCAACTACAAAATCTAAAAGGAGACCATGCTCAGGGGCCTGACTCTCAAGAAGTTTCAGTGTGGGGAGAGGAATTCTAGGTCAGAACCAGCCAGGCCTATCGAGGCCAGTGATGCATCTGTTTGTGAAAAGGATGCAGCCACTCACACCCGGACCATCTCCTCCCTGCAGGAGATGCATGACACCCTGCATTAGACCTCCCTCTGTGGGCATCACCCACCACAGGAAACCGACTCTAGGGAACCACGGTCCTGTGACCTGTGCTGGCCAACGGGGATGGATAGAGCCATCCATCTGCCGCCTCCCTCACCTCACTGTCTACTAGAAAATGTGACATCTGCATCTTTATTTTTGCAACACAAAATAAATGTCAGTTAAAGGACAGACATGACACACGATGAGCTGGCAGCCACTTTGCCCCTAAACTCCCCAGCATGTCCACATGGAGATGGCAGTGACCGCATGTGTTTGCTCAGACCAACCAAAGATAAGCTGGGGTCTGAGAGGCACTGGCCCAGGCGACCCTCGGCATGAAGTGGAGCCAACAGCTCATGGTGAACCATTCATTCCCTGACCATTACCACACTCAACATCCCCTTTCAGTTTTTTTTCCCCTTTTCTACTTTTGCATGTGAGTACGTGGTGCACGTGTGTATTTATAAGTCTGTTTACATGTAAGTAACCCCATGCATTTGTGTGGTCACATGGAGGCTTGAGGTTGGCGTCAGGAGTCCTCCCTGATCACCGTTCCACCTCAGTCACCGAGGCAAGGTTCTCTCAGACCAGAGCATGCTGGTAGAACTGGGCTTGCCTGCCAGCTTGCTGCGGTAAATCCCCGTCTCTGCTTTTCAGAGCTGACCACCCAGCATTTGCATAGGTTCTAAGGGTCTGAACCCTGGTCCTCATGTTTGTGTGGCAGTCACTTTCATCACTGAGGCATTTACCTACCCCCATCCACCCCCCCCCCCCGCATTTAGTTTTTAATGGCGTTATTAAAACAATAAACGAAACTGTCATAAATAATGAATGCATCTCATCCTGCTTTCGGTTTCACTAAACACTAAAGAACACGAGAAGCCGGGAGAGGATAGTGGGAGGGGGGAGGGGAAAAACTGGAGGGAAGATTTGATAATTTACTTTTAAAAATATTTAAATTAAATTGAAAATTGAAAAACCCTCAAACCTGCAACATCTCCAGGCAGAATGGCAGCTGTGGGTAGCGCCACACACGCGCGCACACACACACACACACACACACACGCGCGCGCGCACACACACACATACACCCCTGACTGCTTCCTCTTCCGCGCTCCCCCGTTTCTGCACAGCTTGCCCCCAGATTGGACCTGTCACTCACTTACTATTTCCAGGCCCTGTCTAATCTGGCTCCCCAGCTGTGCTCACTGCAGACATATGCCCCTCCTCCCAGCAGCTTCCCCCTAAATTCAGAGTGTGAACACTAAAAATACCTCCGGCACACCCTGCCCCTCACTTCCCATACCGGTGACATGTGTGAGGGCTTGGAGCCCAGCCCAGTACTCTCATGGTTTCAAACACGATGCTGAGTTCAGGGGAACTAATTTGCACACCCCAACAAGTAAGTAAAGCTCCCACCGCGTAGCCACATCCCCTCTGTGACAGGAACATGGTATGAAAGCTTGAGCAGAACCTAATAGTCACTCAGCACAGAGCACCAGTTCACATGAGTTTCACCCACAGTGGTTCAGGGACACCCATGTCCCCAGTTCCCCTTTGGGGAGGAGAGCAGGCAGGATGGGGACGGGGCACGACTTACCGGGGGTCCATCAGCACCGGGCATTCCTGGGAGACCTGGTTTCCCCAAAGGACCCTAGTACAAACAAACCAGACAGTATGTGAGGAAATAACTTTGATGTTTACTCCGTCCTTGGGATACCCAGCCCTTCTCTATAGACTCCCAAAATAATTCAGCTATTGTCCCTCAGGGTAGCTGCTGTGGTCCTTGCTCCCAACATCCAGTTTTCTTTGCACCCAAAGAAGTGCCTCCTTTGCCAGAACCTTCAGTTCTGCTATAGGGGTACCCCACCCCCATTTTCCTTCTCCCTTACATCTCCTGAGCAGATGCTGGTGCCCTGGGAGCCTCCTGAAGCTGCTCCTGGCACAAGTGGCACCTATGAAGTCCCTCCCACAGCAGGGCAGGGCAGGACAGCCACAGGGCCACCAGGCCACCATCCCCTGACATTCTTAGCAAGGTCCGGGTCCAGCACAGCCTGGCTGTCTGCATGACAAGCATTCCCTCAGGACCACTCTAAAGTGTTTCTTGCCAGTCAAGACCGTGACATTCTGCATTTCCCGAAATAACCCATGCATGGGGTTCTATGATGCCGTTGGGAGTATCTCAGGACATGGTAAGGGCTAGAATTCTATGTGCCAAATTCACCAAAGCTCAACTAAATAAGATGCTCAATTTGATCTGAATTTCTGATAAATGGCTCATAGTTCATATGCAACAGTGTGTGCTGGTTTGGGGATCCCTCGCCCCTTGCTAAAATCGGCACCTCCCCACATAGATGGAGAGCGAGTCGTGAAAGGATGCATGAATCAATTAATGAGAACGATTTAAGATCCTCCCTGAGGCTGGCATGCTTGGTTCCCAGAGGGTTAAACTTCAGGGCCTTCTGGAGAGAAAGGTGTGCATGCCTGCTAGTGAAAACCAGTAGAACCCCAGGCCTGCAGGGCCCAGGAGCCATGCGCCCTCTGCATGCACCCAGCTGGCCCACCTACCTTTTCTCCTGGAGGACCAATAGCACCCTGGGGGCCTGGGAGACCCTGGAGGGTGAAGCGACAGGGAATGAGGAGACTGACCAGGGAATCCCTCCACCGTCCTCCCACTGATCGTCCCCCAACCCCTCCCCCATCCAGAGACCAACCATGTGGATGGCAAAGCTAAAGTCTGTATTTCTCAGACACCTGACCCGAACCTGGGCCCCACCCTGATGTTCCAAGTCACCTTTCCCAGGATACTTACCTGAGCACCAGGATTACCCTGCTGTCCGGGGGGGCCAGGCTCTCCCTGGGGACCCTATGGAAAAACAGAAGCAAAGACCCTGAGAAGAGGGTCTAGGAAGCATACTCCCTTTGGGGGAACCCCATTTTCACTTCTCATCTTTTCCTCCTGTTCTGAACTGTCCAACAGAAGTCCCCTAGAATCAGGGGAACAGCTGTGGGAACAGCATTCAGGAAAAAGATGAACCACCAATGAAAGTAGGCAGAATCTTATACCTGCAGGATTAATGGTTTGACTCTGAAAGGGGGATGTGGCCTTGCACTGGCAGAGAGTGTGACAGGAACTGAGCAGGAAATAGTTTATTAGTAGGAAAGTGTGCCCTTGAAACAGGTCTAGAGCTAATAGACTCACTTCTGATGGCATTGACTCTTACTTCCAACTTGGGATTCTGCCACCAGAGGCTTCTGCCACCAGAGGGCAGCACCAGGCCATGGGTCAGAGCCTAAGGTGCCCACTCTCCTGCCCCAGTTCCCAGCTAATACAGACTTCCACTGCCAGGCATGGACTGTGCCCACAGACCACCGCCACAAGCCAGATCATGTGACCCTTGGGACTCACCACATTTCCTTTTGGGCCGGGCTGGCCATCCATACCGGTTACACCCTGTAGGAGAGCAATAAAGAAATAAGATGCTTTCAGAGTAGAGTGAGCAACCCCACCCCACATGCTCGGACACGGGTCTGAGGTGACAAGGCAGACTTGACTCTCCACCCCTCGCAGTCGGGGCTACTGACCCTTCACCAAGCGCTAGCTGAGTTGTCAGGACACCGCACCCTCACATGAGCAGACCCTAAGCATTACAAAAATCTCAGCGGGGCTGAAGACAGTAGGGTCAGTCTGAGCCACCAAAAACAGAGCCACAGTCTGAACCATGAGCCTCTGTCTCCTTCCAGAACTCCCAACAAAGATGCTGGAAGGCCTCTGAAGCAGAGAGACGGTGTGGCATCCTGAGGTATTGCTTATGACAGAGAAAAAAAAAAGTCAGCAGGCATTGTGTACCTGAAAGGGAGGTGGAAAAGTCTTGAAGAACTGCAAGGCCAGCAACCTCAACCCTACCCATTTTCTGGTTCTTCCTGTATGAGTACGAGTGACCCACGGCCCCTCATACTTACAGCCGCACACCACAGTCAGTATGGCCTCATGTCCCCAGTGCCACTAGCTAGTTAGAGGGTTTCTGGGGCCACAATGTGAATACATACGCCAAGAGGTGACAGAACTTACCGGAGGGCCAGGAGGTCCAGGAGGCCCTTTGGGCCCAAGAAGACCACGTGGTCCCTGAAAGTAGGAAGAACAAGGAAAACATGAAACCCAGCTGGAGGCCTGCCCTGCTTGTCTGCCTTGCACAGCCCATGGCCAGCACCCTGTACCCCCACTGGAGCTTAGCTGGTAAAACCAGAAGCCTGAGAGACACCGTCATGCCCCACTTATCCCATCCCCCTCTCTCCTTAGAAAGGGAATCAGAAGTGGAGGGTTCCTGAAAGAGGGGGGGCTCAGCTCAACATCAGGAATGTCCTCAGGGAAGGGGTCTTTCTCTTCTGCCCCTGACACTCTGGGAAGTGAGCACAAAATCTCTCCACAGAAACTCATGCAATCGCATTGCTCCGCGGGATCCAATGTTTATCGCTGAGTCTTTCCTCAGTCTCTCTTCCCCGTGGCGTGCAGTGCTGCCATTTCTGGGCTGCCAGAGCTCAAGGGATCAGAGAACAGGGTCAGAAGACAAAAGGCCTGCAAGAAACTTCAGGGTCTTGTTGGGGACAGCTACTTAGGAGGGTCCAAGCTGTTCTCTCCTCCCCTGGACATGGAAGGGTTGTTGGTGTGGAAGAATTGTCTGTATTCTGTCAATCATGTTTTAAATAAATGCTGATTGGCCAGGCAGGAAGCATAAGTGGGTCAACCAGACAGGAAGTAGAGGCGGGGCGATGAGAGCAGGAGAATGCTGGGAAGGAGGAAGCCCACTCCTCCCATTCTTGTCCAGACCACCAAAGAAGTGATCTGCCCTGCTAAAAAAGGTACTGAATCATGTGGCTAACATAGATAAGAACAATGGGTTACATGCAGGCCAAATATGAACTGCGCCAGTACAACACCCCAGGGGTTTCTACCCTGCGTTGTCTCCTCCCCTTTCCTGCATCCCCCTTAATATCTTGTTTGTTTATTTATTTATTAAAGATTTCTGTCTCTTCCCCACCGCCGCCTCCCATTTCCCCTCTCCTCCCCCAATCAAGTCCCCCTCCCTCGTCAGCCCAAAGAGCCATCAGGGTTTCCTGCCCTGTGGGAAATCCAAGGAAAAAAAAATCACTGGTGATCTTGTCAAGAGACAATTCACTGTACTAGCTTAAGACCAGACCCCAGTTGATAGGAATACCAGAATAATAAAAGAAACTAACCCTAGAAAAAAAAAAAAACAATGGGTTAATATAAGCTACAAGAACTAATAAGTAGCATGAGCTAATGGGCCAATGAATTTATAACCTAATGTAAACTCTCTGTGTGATTTTCTTTGGGGCTTGCCGGCTGTGGGGTACTGGGCGGGACAGAAACTCCAACAAGCCAGCCCTCATGTTACAGGTTGTGCACAATGCCTCCAGCCTCCACAAAGGGCCTGAGGTGCCGTGGATGCTGATGTCTGGGGTGGATACAGGGCTGCAGGGGAACCGCCCACCTTAGGGATTACAGGTTTCACCCACAGCCTCAGATCTCAAGTGCCCCTGATTTTGACAGAACCTTTTTAGATGGGAAAAAAAAAAAAAACCCACGACACCTTTTCCTCACGTTCTCTACGTCCTAAACGCTTCCTTCATTACTTTCATGCTAAGTCATAAATATTTTTGAGACACTAATAACCCAGAAGGCACCGCTTCGATGTGTGTTAAGGAGAGCGGTGCTGATGGAGCCTCCTCAGTGGCTAATCAGACATCTAGGGTATAATTTCATCCCAAATGAACCTGAGGTGCTACCTTCGTTATCCAAGTCAGGCGACCCTGCGCTCTGCCCTGTGCGGTGTTTGCGGCGTAGCTCGTCAATTAGCTTCGCCAGATGCGAACGGCCGCCTGACTTGGATAACGAAGGTAGGTTTCTGAGCGTCAGTAAATGAAAGATAATTAATGTCCTTTTACCCTTGTGAAAATCTGCTTTAAGCCTAAATACAAATTGGCTGGCCAAAGGCAGCTTTTCCTGCAGTGGACCGGGCAGCACCCTGGAGGGTGCAGTTGCCAGGCCTGGGGCAAGCTTGGGCCTATTCAGTCCCCTTGACTGTCCCAGCACCCACTATGGCTACTAATTGGACACTTGCCATGGCACCCTGGACACCAGCACAATGTCCTAGAGGCCCATCATGTGACTTAGGTGCCTGCTATGATTCGTGAGGAACACACGCCATATCGTGTCTTCCTGTCCACTCTGACACACGGGTGCCCACCGTAGTCTCTCTGAATGTCCTCCATGTTGCATTTGGGGCATAATTTCCCTAGAACTACAATGCCCCTCGGCATTTTCTACAGCTTCCTCACGGAGAAAGGGTCAGTATACACTCCCCAGAGTTACCTAAGCCCTAGTGTCCTTCTTCTTTTCTATCCAGGGCAAATGTCACTTGTCCCCTTCTTCCAACCAAGCTCTCTAATCTACACACCCATCAATTCCCAACTGTGTAACTGAGGCCCAGAGTCTCCCCCATCAGCGACTTACAGGCTCCCCAGGCAGCCCCCTGGGTCCAACTTCTCCATCTTCACCCTATGGAGGAGAGAGAGAGGATGATTAAGGTCAAACTTTGAGGTCTGGATACCCAGAGGCCACCTCCCAGCACCGCACAGTAGGAATCCATCCGCTCTGCTTAGACATATGATAATTTGCTAGTGCTGTTCCCATAGGAGAGGCCCCTGTCCTCACTCTGGAGCTACAAGGGTACAGCTGCTGCAGGGAAACTGTGAAGCTTGGAAGCAGGCCCTGCTTGCCAGCTACATTCACAGCTGCGGCAAAAGCAGCTAGGCAGAGCACTTACAGAGTTCAAGGCCTTAGTCACCCCCATGAGTAACAGAAACTGAGAGACAGGGACATCAGAGGAGGGACAGAGCATCCCTGGACAGACTGCTCTGAGCTTGGAGTCTCTCAGAGTCCAAAGCCACCACAGCAAACTCAGATGAGCCTTTTCCTCCTGACGCCAGATGGGATGGTTGTCCTGGTTCCATCGGGTCACACCCAGGGATGCTAGCCAGGACACATCTCCCTATCACACAACTCATCTTTCCTGCCTTCCTCACACAGAGATATACGCGCTCCCCTACAGCCTGCCTGCACACAAGCTTATGTGTGTCTACATTGAATACATCTGCTCACTGACGCATAACATACATACATATATGCATGCATCTGGGAGTAGACTTTTGCATCCACGGCAGTGTACATGTATGCACACCCTGTGTGCACACATATGTACACAAAGGCATACAAAACATAGTGCAATCTGCACAGGAAACACAGATAGCTGGGCACACAAATGCATGCACATGAACCCACACCCACATTTTCTAAACCAAGGGGTGGGTCATCCAATAGCACCCCTCGCCTTCCTCACCTTACAGCTGATTAAGCCAAGGCTGAGAAAGGAGAAACTCCCTAGCAAAGTCCGAAACTGGAGAGGGTAGCACTTCTCTCCCATTTTTCTGGGCTTCTCAAGCCTCCCAACAAAGCGTGAGGAGCCCATACATCTTATCACTCATTCTTGGTCATGCACATCTGTGCTCTGGCCCGAGTATGAGCTTAACCTTCAGCCCCTCGAAGATACTCGGGTCGGACCTGAGGAGGCCTCTGGATACAGAGCCCAGGCTAAGGAGCCCGCCGCCAGCCCTTCCCTCCCTCTGGGGCCAGAGATAATGACTTCCCTCTTTCCTCCACCCCCTGCTCTCCTCCTCTAGCCCTTGCTTCTTCACCTGACACCTCATTTAGATCAGATGAGCAGAGAGGCCGAGCTCATTAATCCCCTGGCATCTCTCCTCCACGGGATCCGGGACACCTGCCTCCTATAGTTAGAAGCTTCGCTTCTGAGACCCATGACAGTTTGACCCTCATGGGCAAGAAGGATAGGATAAAATGAACGCCTGTGCCTTGCTTCGGTCTCAGAAGCACACAGCCACCTCCCTGGGCCAACATGCACGCCTCCTTTCCCCAGCACCCCCACTAACCCTGTCGGGCCCATACTCACAGTTTTCCAGGGAAAGGGATGCTGAGATACGTACCCTTTCTCCATCTTCTCCTGGAAGTCCAGGTGGGCCGGAAGGACCAGGGTCACCCTAGTAAGTCAAGCAGGGTCAATGTTAACCACTGCAGAGAAGGTTGTCGACAAACTGTCCCAAGCCCCTTTCTCTGTCTCTTAATTCTAACCCTGAACACCCCAGGAAGCAGGCTAGTTGCCCTGGGAGGAGGATATACGATGAGTGGTCAGTCTATGGGGTTAGTCACAGAACCTTGCACCTAACACCGATCTGGACAGCTTGATGGCAGCAGAATCATCCTACTGAACACCTAGCAGGTGTAGCAGGAGACACAGACATGCAGGCACATGGTGCACTTGGGGTGAGTGAAGATACCACAGAAAGGTACCACCCTGGACCAAGAATCCCTGAAGGTCAGGGCTAATTTACCTCATGAAAACCTGCAGTTCCAAGCCTTGCCTGTAGCAGGCGCTCAATGTGTGCTCTCATCAGTAGGTCAAAAGGATTGCACACACACACCTCCTATCTCCAAAGACTGCCACTGGTGGCTGGTAGTTTGCCCGTGTATAAGCATGATTGTATTGTTGCATCCCCGTGTACATAGTATATGCGCATGCATGTATTGTATATGTATGTATACCCATGTCCGCCTGTATGTGTGGGTGCTCCTGGGTAAGTATGAATGTCTGTACCCATGTGTACTTGTTTACATACATGTGTGCTCCTGTGTATATACATGTATATGCACCTGGATGTCTAAATGCCTGTGTCTGTTTGTACCTATCTGCATATGTGCTTGTGAATGTGTGCATATATATCTAGGTCCTATGTGATTACTCTTATATAGATGTCTCCATGTTTGTATATGTGTACACATGTATGGGCCTGTGAATATGTGTATACATGTATGAATGCATGTGGTTAAGAATGTGTGTTTATGCATATGTGTGTAGATGAATATGTGTACCTATACTTTTATATATGCCCATGAAGGTATCTGTGTACATATGTATATGTGTGTAATACATATACATGTGCCTGGATGTCCCAAACAATGCTAAAAATTGACTAATAAAGCCACTTCAAGGCAAAGCAGGTCAGAGAGGATTCATTCCAGCGGGGGTGAGAAAGGCAGACAGGCACCGAGGTGGCCGATTCGAGGCCTCCTTAGCCCCACAGCCTTACGTCTTGACTCTGCAGCTTGCATGTGATAGGTGCTTGGTTTGCCATGCATGTGAAGCCTCTCTTAGGTAGGAAGTGGGTTCTAGAGGTTTTAAAGCTAGTTCTAATGGGCATATTCCCTCACTTCTCTGTACCCCGTGATGCCCTGGGGATGAGACATCTGCTGGGCTTGTTTCATGAGCTGCAGTAGGAAATCAGCTTCTGTGGTCTAGATCTCCATCATAGAGACTTCATTCTGGGGGTCAGTTCTGTGAACAGTTACAGTGCCTTACACAGGGACACTGTGAAATGGGGGAACCTGGCCCCATTTAAGGAACCTGAGACCTTCCCGAATCCCGCAGCAAATACTCACCCTGTGGCCCTTCTCTCCTGGTAATCCAGCCAGACCATCAAAGCCACGGTCACCCTGCAAGGGCAAGAAAACGCCATCAAACACCTATACAGCAGCACCCTCAACTCAGCGCCCTGGACCCAGGGTTCTCTCACGGCCCCTGCACAGTGCTCCTGTCTCAGGCCACTGCAGAGCCTGCATATGCCACCTCCTCTCTCCCAGCAAGGCAGAGACTGGGAAGGGAGGAGCACTGTTGCACCCATGCCAGTCCCCATGCCAAAAGCCAGGGCATCCTTGGGAATGCAGACATGCAGTTTTATCCATGGCCGCTGCAAAGTCAGCATGTGCTCATTTCCTCTGAGGTCCCCCTGCAGGGGTGGTCTCATCTGTCCTGATGGTGGCAGCCTTGTGTCCTGAGGGCTGTCACACACTGCAGTTCACACTCACTGGTGAAGGCCCCAGCATCGTCACCTGCAAGGACCCTGCCTCCTGTCTCCCAGCTCATAGAGCCTAGTATCAGCATCCCGTCTTGTGGGTGTATAAGCCAGGTAGGATGAAATCAAGAGTGGAGTATTTGAGGGTTTCATGACTTTGTAGTAAAAGATCAAAAACTACTTGACAGAACAGGAATATTTCCCTCCATCTGTCATTCATGGCCTTCAGCGTCCATTAACTCAGGCTTCACAGGAAGCATTCAGGACTTTGGAACCAGGGAACCCAGCACTCATGTGCTGAGCAGGGACAGTTCCTGGTGACCCAGCATGGAGATGTCATGGGAAGAGGGATGAACCCAGCTTCCACAGCATCAGGGGGAAAAAACAGTTGTCATGCATCTAGACAAGTCCTATGTGTGTACAGGAGCCCCTGTTCTCCCGCAGGTGTGTTTACTCAACCCCACAAGGTCCAAGTCCTGACTTCCCAGGGCAATATAGGAAGATTCACGTCCCATAGACTTGGGATCATCTGGCCACTCATGCCCCCAAGGGTATGGCCTGCTTACCTGCACACTTCCAAGGGGTTCTCACAACTGAAGTCACCCCACCTCACTCAGTGCCCATAATAGGAGGGAACCTGCCCCTTTAAAGAGATTGATGCTCACCTATGCAATTCAACTGTCAATCTGTCCCCCGAAACACACCAAAGGGACTCATCCAAGTGAGTCAACACACCCTATAGTCACACTCGTCACACATGATGGTATGTCATCAACATGACGTCAGGGATGATGGTGAATGTGGTCCCCTGACATAAGGAGGTATGGGTGACAGCCTACCTTGGGGCCTGTTTGTCCAGGCATGCCTCTGGCTCCATCACTCCCAGCACGGCCCTGGAACAGAGAAGACAAGGAGTCCATATGGAAGAAAAGGCAGCCCGCCACATCCTCTGGGAGCAGCTTCCCAGCAAGCCAAGCTGAGGGTGGAGATCATGGAAAGTACTCTGGCCAAGGGCGACTGTTCAGTGTCATCAGACTGGACAGGGGACCCAGATCAAACAGCCCAAGGCCATGCCACACCACTGACCAACAAGCAAGACTACAATGTTTGTCTCACTATGACTTCCCCCGGAGCCTGGTACCACCTGTCCTTCTAGGCTTGGGAAGGATGGTGGGATTTGGGAGACCCAGTACAGAGAGCTCGATTTTGTGGCTCCAAAGACAAGCTCTTTGCTACCACTGGGAAGAAAATTAAAGACCAAAGATTCATGGGAACAATAAAGGCCTCTCTCGGTCCATCTGAGTAGGAGAGAGGTTCAGAGGGTGTGTGTCCCACTCAGACAACACAGCGACCTATAGGCAGGGTCTGCACTGGTCACCCATCTTGTCTACTCTCACACCTGCTTCGTAGTCATGGAAAATATTCAAGAGCAAGCCCAGGGTTCCCAGTTGATTGCCATGGGACTGAAGGCCAAGTGAGGACCTTCAGTGTCTGCTATATAAGCTAAAGTCACCACAGGAGAGGCACAAGGGAACAGGGATTCCCTGCCAAGCCCCTGCTCACTCGTGAGACACACCAGCCTCTTCTTTCCTGTCTTCTGTAGGTAACTGATCAGGGGTTGGGGGAGGCATGGTCAGGCATGGAGGCCGTGTGGACAGAGGTAGCTTTGGTCTCCATATGCAACACATGATAAGGTATGTTTGTAGCAACAGGATGGGCTAATTCCGACTTTTCTACTAGTCTTCCTGGAGTGTGGTCATCACTTTTTAATAGTGTGGCATCTTGTAGCAGCTGTACTCCTGAGGAAACCAGCTCGATCCATCCAGGAGAACACCTTTATCAACAGGAAACCCCAAAAGGCTAGAGGACTGAAGGACGGCAGGAACTGAAAACAGTCACTTCTAGAGAGGAGGCACGAGGTGGCCCCAAAGACAAGGCCCACTATCAACCATCAATGGTGTGGCTCCAACTGCTGTGACCTGTCTGGTAGAACAGCATTTGTTCCTAAGCAGAAGCTCAGACACAGCCTCGGAAGTAGACATGGGACAATGAGTCCCTGAAGGGGACAATCTACCTCAGGTCTGGGCACAGATGCCACCGCCATACCACATGTTCGTAGCACCTAGCACTTACCCGTCTTCCGGGCTTCCCCGTTGGGCCAGGTGGACCTTGCACACCTCGCGGACCCTGCCAGAAATCAGAGGACAAAGCATCAGGGCATGTCCCTCTTCTGAGGAAGGAGAACACTCCTCCCTATGCCTGTCAATCTAGCCTAAGGTTTCCTGTTCCAGTTGCCCACATGTGGGCATCCCAGGCCCAAGACAGAGATCCTACATTAAGTGGGGGCACAGAGAGCCTGTTTTAAGGCATCGAAGGTCAATTCTTCCTGATTTGGTTGAAGAACTGGGCCACCACAAGAAACCAGGAGCCACCATCCTGAAAGCAAAACAGGAGTAGGTTTACACATACCTGAGGTCCCATGTCTCCTGGCTCACCCTTCAAGCCTCCGCTCCCAGGAGGACCCTAAAGAGACAGTATAGGATTAGTGTATACTCAGACAAGTGACACAGGACACAGCAAGGCTGCATGGGGTGGATCACGAGGCTGGCCTGCCTACTGCGACTAAGCGAAGAGCATGACTTCTGGGAGGCGGGGGGACCTATAGCTGCTGGGGTCTCTTCCTGGTTCTTCATGGAGCCCCAGGAGATGGAGCTTACAGAATCCATGAAGTCCAGAGAGGACAAGTTGGTCTATGGTTTGTGACAGCCCCCAGCTTGGAGCCTACTACACAGCCTATGGTCCAGCTCAAGAGTTCCTGGGAGACTGGCCTCACCTCCTGGGTGCAGGGTACTGAACCCAGGCCTGGGGATGGGAGGCAGCATATGACAAAGTCGTCAGGGGCCCAATGATATAAGAATTCTGCATCCTTGGAATTGGGCATTTAGCTCAGTGGTAGAGTGCTTGCCTAGCAAGTGCAAGACTCTAGGTTCCGTCCTTGGCTCTGGAGGGCGGGGAGGTAGCTGTGTCCTTGTAAGGTCCTACTCCCGGTCCCCAGAGCCTGTCTTTGACACTTGAATGACAGCTGAGTGTCCCTGGATATAGGACATCCATGCTGTACTGTGAGGCCCCAGAGGAGAGTTAACCACCTAGACCAGGCAAGGGAAGACTATAAACCTTGTGGTTTCCCTGCACTGGGGTCACCTTTGACCCTGGAACAGAACTGTAAGGAAGGAGAGCCCAGAAAGACAGAAAAGCTGATTCCTCATGAACCAAAGATGCAGCCATAGAGCTGTATAGGCTCAGCCTCTGAGGACATCTCCAGGCCTTTAGCACAGCAGCCCCTCCCCCACCTGCTGTATACCTCCGTGATAAGAGAAAAGTGAGAGTAGCTTTACAGAGAGAGCTTGGAGCTCAGATGCAGAGGTGAGGAGAGAGCATCCCCATTCTCCCATCATGCTTACTCTGAAGACCATTTCCCAGAAATTCCCCCAAAACTTCAAGTGACCTTAAACACAGCCATGCCCCCTGACTCATGCTCCCACAATGGGATGAAACAGCTCCAAGAACCTGTTTGAACTGGCTCCCAACTGGGCACAAAGGTCCTGGGCAGAGGGCCACCCAGTGTTCCCCACCCCACTGATCCCAGACCTGCCAATCACTCACCATGGGGCCCGGTCTCCCGGTGAGACCCATTGGACCAGCTGGTCCCCTCAGTGCCAACTGAAAAGGAAAGGGGAGGAGATCAGGAAAAGGCTATGGGTGGGCCTGTCCTGGCTTTCTGGCCAGGAGGAAAAGGGGCCTAGGACTGGAGGCTCACAAGAGGTCTCACCCACTCAATTCTGGGCTCTCAGCATCCACAGAGAAGCAGGGCACAGAGGGAGAAATCAGTGCTACCCATTGCCCTACCTGTGGGCAGGGTCCCCAACGCCTTCCTCTCTTCCAGCATTGCTGGAGAGACCCTGCTTGTGGAACCTCCACCCTCCATACCAAATCTGAAATGTAGTCTCCCTTCCTGGGCTGAGCAGGGGTGTAGATTTTCCCTGTTTCGTTTCCTGAGAGAGGCACTAGGTACCCTCCAGCAATGACAGAGGTGTGTGTGGTGCACGGCAGAGCCTGGGGACCCTGGGCTCTTTCTCACGCACTGAATCCCAACTTGGTGTGGCTCCTGTCAGCAGCCACACAAGCTCAACTTGTCTTCCCCTCCATTGTGGGATTACAACCTCCACTACTGTGCAATCTTAAGTTTGGAAGGTTATTTTGCATTTTAAAGCTCTCTGAGGGTTAGGGAGATAGTAAAATGCTTGCCATGCAAACACGAGAATCTGAGTTAGGATTCCCAGCATACATGTAAAAGGCCAGATGTTCCAGCACCTGTCTCTATCCCCGGTGCTGGAAGGCAAAAACAGCTGGATTCCTGGAGCTCCTGGCTAGCCAGATTAAGCAAATCAGTGAGTTCCAGGTTCAGTGAGAGACCTTATCTCAAAATAAAATAGAAACAGATAGAGAAAAATGTCTGATATTCACCTCAGGCCTCCACACACATGAACACAGGGGTACAAATATACCCATATACACACAATAAAAAATGCAATATTAAATGATATTAAATTTACAAATAAAAATATACAGTATTAAAAACATTCCAAAAATATCAGAGCTGGAAAGATGGCCCAGGGGTTAAGAACACTTCTTCCAATGGACCCAAGTTCAATTTCCATCACCTACATGGTTGTTCACAACCATCTGTAACTCCAGTTCCAGAGGATCTGATGCTCTCTTCTGGCCTCTGTGGGCACCAAGCACACACATGCAGCCAAAATACTCACAGAAAATAAAAGTAAATACATCTTTAAAAAAAAATAAAAGTCTTTCTCTCTCTCTCTCTCTCTCTCTCTCTCTCTCTCTCTCTCTCTCTCTCTCTCTCTCTCTCTCTCTCTCTCTCTCCCTCTCTCTCTCTCTCAGTTGACTTTGATAAAATGCACAGATAAAGAGGCTATCCAGGCAGGCCCATGTCAACAAACCTAATCCCAGAAGAGCCACATCTGATTTGGGTTTATCACTGGCTAGCCTATTCCATGGCGACTACACAATACTGAAACCGTCCTTCAGCTACCCCAGTGCACTCTGCCATTAACGTCTGCTCTGCCCTGCAGAGTAGTGTCAATAGTTCCCAGGCAAGGAGTTCTGTGTTGGCTGCGTCCACACTTCACCAGAGGATCACCCATCTGCCCACCCCACTGGCCAGTGGCAGCATCAGGCCTGTCACTGGCCATCAGCAATCTGGATTCACATTCTCTAATGATGCCATTCCTGATGGGCTTACTCAGGAATGAGGGGACCCTGGACCCAGATCTGTGACTCTGGGCTCAGTGTGAGAGACCCTGGACCCAGTGCAAGAGCCTGTGGGTCCATGAAAGATTCTGGGTCCAGTTTGAGGGACCTTGGATCTACAAGCTGTTTCCTATCCTAGGATGTGTCCTTGCACTCAATAAAAACCCCAGCCCAGGGAAACTGAGTCAACCATCCAGCATCCCCACCCAGAGCCCTGAGAGTGCCTTTCCCCTTGACTAGCCCCAAGTGCAAGGTCTGGCAACAGAGGTGAGTGTCTGTATGTGGCAGAAAAGGGGTTCACTGGGTCAGACAAGCTGCAGAGATCCAGAGGCCTCTTTACCCCTCACTGTGGAGGACCCAACCTTCCCTATGCTCCTGACCAGGCAAACTGTGAGACAATCATTTGATCTCTGCAGCCACCGGAGCCAGGCTCTTAGAACCCCAGGCATTCACACTACTCACCCTGGCTTGCTGGAGGATAGCCTGAGCCTGGGATTCCTGGGCAGAGACCATGGGTCCCTTAGAACCAGCATCACCACCACCTCCAAACCGGAACTGCAAGAGAAAGGTGAAGGGTCACTAGGGAAGGAACATGGCACCCACTCTGACCCTAGCATGAGGTGGGTCTCATGGTCCTTATGTAAGCAGAGACTTCCAATCCCAGAACCTGCGTTCACCTGTGTTCCACAGCAATCACAGCTCTTCCTGTAGCGTGGACACCTGAAACCCGGCCCTATGCTCACAAAGGACTTTGGGCCTTCATTGCTTTGCACCCTGAGGAGCCACAGACCCTCACCACTGCAAAACATAGTCAGGGGTCAAAGAAATAGGGCTAGGTCCAAAGGACCTGCAAGGGACACCATGGGCTGGGTCTCCCTTAGTGTGACGTGCGTCTGGGGCATACAGTGCAGCTGGTGCTCTTGTCCTGAGACCTTAGAAAGAGACCAGGAGCACCAAATACCACTTTCTTCAACATCTGCCCTTGAGAGGGGAACCTGCCAACTTTCCGTCCTCCATCACACCAGCTGGCCTGGGAGCACTGTACTTAAAGAGCAGAGCTGAGAACACAGTGCTGAGGGCACAGACCTGGAAACACAGTGATGAAGGCACAGGGCTGAATCCAGCTCTGAGGACACGGGGCTCAGGCACAGTGAAGGAGATGAGGGCTAAGGAAAACAGTCAAGAACAAGGTGGCTGAGGGGCTGGCCCAGCCCTGCCTATGCCTGCTTCTAACTCCTCACTTGCCCAGGTTTGTTAGGCCTGGCCTACCCAGAACCCTCCCTCCTGAGGGCACTTCTGCAATGGCCCAGTTGTTCTCTGGAGAAGAGACAAGAGTCCAGGGCATGTACCCCTCCCTTCATCGTCTCCTGTAACTGCAGAGACCCCAAGGCCAGCAGCAGTGTTTGGGTGCTGGCTACAAGGACACAGATACCTAGGAAAATTCTTGGTTTGGATCCTGGTTGACTTTCAGCTACTCTCTGAGCTCCAAGTCTTCCATCTATGAACGACTGATCTGAGGGACCATTCTCCACTTATCACAGACACAGAATATAAGCCTGGGCTTCATTCTTATTACTTAGGATTAAAGTGCCAATGGAAAGTGGCACCTAGAAGGTTCTAGAATAAACCCCCACAGTTACAGAAGACGGTACAGAAGTAGCTTCCAATGAACCACACCCAGAAACCCCATTCCTGGGCTACTACATATCAGTGCACACACATCCCTTCCAGGACCTACCCACTGCAACCTCCTCAGTCAATTAGAGACACTTACCGGCAGCATAAGCATTGTTCCTGGAGGACCAGGCAAGCCATCAGCACCAGGAAGACCTGGGCGCCCAGGGGGACCCTACAGACAGAGCGGAAAGAAAATTGGTCAGAGAGACGGAAGGACGGAGCTGAGCAGCAGCACTGAGAATGAGAATTCAGAAAACAGTCTAGGCAAGACAAAGACTCCAGAACGGGAAACGTTCTAGAAACCCAGAGAAAGAAATAACACAATAGGGGGCTGTGGGGATGGGGAGTGAGGGAGCTGACTTGGGTATTAGGAATTCAGAGAGAAAAGGCAGGTGACTGTGTCTGGCTGGAGGCTGAAGACTGAGTGTCAGGCTTGGAAAAAGGCAGGGGCCAGCTCCCATCATTCCAGAGAGCCCCCACTGTCTCCACAGAGACTGGAGCCCGAGAACTGTGGCCTCAAGCGCCCCTGGCCATGAAAGAGGAGCCCTCCTAGCTCCGGTTCCCAGCTCTGCATGTGACCAGGGACTGGAGGACAGGACAGAGCGAGCACCTATTCGTTTGGACAGACCCAGAGTACGGTGTGAACAGAAGGAAAGACCACCCACGGGAGCACAAAGCCATCTCGAGTGACTTTAACGTGTTCGGGAACATTCTTCAAGCCCTGGCTTACAGGAAGGGACAGAGGCTGTGACAGAGTCAGAGTCCAGGCTGTCTTAAAAAGTGAACTCAGATGCTCAAACTGAACCCAGCTTGCAGAGACACCCACGCCTACAACCCCCAGTCTTCCCTGTATCTACAGGCGTCTAACTTTACCATTTACCCAAAATTGCCTAAACCACCATGATATCCTCAACCACTGCCTTGAAGAGGCCACAGCCAGCAGAACATGCTAGTGACACCCTTCCATGAGAGCACACCATCATCTTCCTTTCTACCTCCTGCTTAAACGACTTACTGTGCTGGGCCAAGAATCAGCTCCAGGGACAAATGCCTGTCCTTAACACACATACAATCTCATCTGTACCTCGGCTGTCTGACTATAGTGATGACATTTGGTAGATGAGCAGGCAGAAGAGAGAGAAGGAAGAGAGGAAGGGAAAGAGCAAGGGAGGAAGGGAGGAAGAGAGGAAGGGAGGGAGGGGAGGGGTGAGAGGGAGGAAGGGAGAATGAGGGAAGGAGGAAAAGAAAGAAGGAAGGAAGGAAGGCAGGAAGGCAGGAAGGCAGGCAGGCAGGAAGGCAGGAAGGCAGGAAGGCAGGCAGGCAGGCAGGCAGGCAGGCAGGCAGGCAGGAAGGAAGGAAGGAAGGAAGGAAGGAAGGAAGGAAGGAAGGAAGGAAGGGCTTCAGAAACCCACAGGCTGCAATACTCCAACCCACCACCAAGTGTCGGTAGGTCCACAGCCCAGGACAGGGCTCACATCCCACCTTGAACAAATTGCCCAGCCAGTGTCTGATTTCTAATAAGAGGGGCTAACGTGAGAACTAATGTAGGCTCTGGGTCAGTAGCTGCTCCTGTGTCTCACCAGGGCCCTTCAAGCTGTCTCGCTAATGTAGGGCCACTGTCAAGGGCATCTGACTACTGGCCAAGGCTGATGCCGGCTGCCTTTGGGCCCAGCTTGGTTCTTACACCCCTGAGACAGAACCAGGTAAGAGTCAACTCCATAGAGACCTGAGGGGATGACAATGCATGGCCCTGGGGAGAGGGGTCATGTGAGGAAGAAGTAGACATCCTTAGTGTCATTTCTACATCAGAAAACAGTGCAGGAGGCAGAGCAGGAAAAAAGGAGGAAGAGACCAGACACGGCAAGAGGAAGGACGCACAGACAAGCCCACTGAGCACATGGTCTTGGAACTGAATCGGCCTCTTACCCTTTCTCCAGGGTCACCCACTTGGCCAGTAGGACCCGTAGTTCCTGGTGGTCCTGGAAGACCCTGGAATTAAAAATAAAGTCAAGACAGGGTTTCAGATAAGGCCGCAGGGCAAAGCCTTCACTTCTGGTTAAATGAGAGCAGAGTGGGGTCAGGGAAGCAGACGTAGGTATCTGCAAAGGTGGAGAGCATCCAACTTCCTACCCAGGAGTTCCCCCCACAGTACCTCCCACAGGTCAGAGGGTAATAAATGCAGACACTCACAGCAGGGCCTTCTGGCCCTGGGGGCCCCTCTATCAGCATGCCCTGTAGAGAGGAAGAGAAGGGGGACATCTGAGATCACTGGTCTAGCCCAACCGAGCTGGTGGACAACAGTCTAGATTTCTAACAGTCAATCAAGAGATCAGTCAGTCCCTACAGGGCTCAGGGGCAGCGGCCTGTGGTGGGGAACACACTCTTACCATCTTTGCATTCTCCTCAAACACAACGTTGACAAAAGCACCACAAGCCAGAATAAGAGAAACAGCCCCGAATACTACTGCTGTCCTCTGTCATCTACCTGAAATCCAGCCACCCAAGGGGTGGAACAGACCCCAGGACCAGGCACCTAGGTGGACTGACAAAGGCTGAGGAAAAGAAGCTACATGGGCTGAGGGTACTCAGGACACACCCAATTCCTCCTCCCAAGTTCCCAGCATCCTGCTGAAGTCATCTGACCCACAACCGCCTTTTTTCCCATCTTCCATCCTGTCACTAGCCCTCACTGTGTCCAACCCCCAAAGGGGATAAGGCATCCTGGTACCTATTGGCCCTTCTTAAAAGAAGGGCTTTTCTGCTCTGAGACCTGCATTTTTGGGCACCCCCTTCAGAAAGCGCCACCCAGACTTCTCTTGGTCTCCCCATCACTGCCTACCCAGAACATTCTGAGTCCCTTGCACACTTGAGGAGAATCTGTGCTGGGGGAGTGGGGATCTGTACTCCAGGCCACAGGCTGGTACCCAGAGTCTGGGACAGGCTTTGGGTGGGTAGTTGCAGGACCCTGTCATGACACTGGCATGCCGTACAGACTAGCCATGTGAGAGACATCCATAGGTACGTCTTGCTTCTCAAGACTGCAGGAATAATGGAGTGAGTGGCTGAGGCCTTGGCCTTGGGCCAGGTCCCTGTCTAGTCTCCCAGCCAAAGGAAATAAGAATGGCTTTCTGCTGAGATAATGGGTACCATCATGCCTCCAATGTGTCTTTGAAAACCCATGACTCTCTTGTCAAATGTGTGCTTTGCCCTGACAAGCGAAAAGACCTGTTCAAGTGGAGGTGTGCGGCCTGAAATGCTGGTCACCATGGCTAAAGGGGGGGGGGGGTGAGTGAAGCCCAACTGACTAGGGGCAGCAAAGGACCCTACCCCCCCCCCCCACACACCTTAGCCACCCTGCCTATGAGGTCTCCTGGTCTCTGGGAAGCTATACGCCATGTTTACACAGATGCACTAGAGAAATATTTGTGTGTGTGATGTACACAGAGAACTCATCCAAGCGGCGCATCTTCCCACTTCCCGTTTCCCCTGACAGGCAGCTGGGAGGACTCAGAAGTGGAGAAGGGACTAAGGGAACCACTGGTCCAAGCAGGGCCCAGGAGACAGCAGCTGTCTTTGCAGACACACACACTGTTGTTCTGAGGAGCGGGAGCAACACTGTGGGAGCTCACGGGAGGCCAGTCCCGGATCACCCCAGGTTAGAACAAAAAGGAAGGCATGTGGCTAGGGGAAACAGCCCTGGTCCCGTGGCCTTCTGAGGCAAGCTGAACCTAAGCAGCACCCCACACCCCCACCATCTCCTAACGCACTGGGGCTCGGAACTACAGGAGAAGGTCTCTGTAACTGACAGGGCTTATTCACTGGTGGCCTATGATAAACAATCTCAGCCACCCTCACTAACCCCAATAAGCCACACTCACACACTGACTCATGCTCACACAGAGAAAGGCTGGGACACAGGGTGGCAGACGGAGCCCCTCGCGGTGTATACACACGCTGGGTATGTCAAAGCATCCATCTTGAGGGCTGGAGAGATGGCTGAGTCAATAAAGTGTGCAAGCATGAGAACCTGAGTCTGGATCCCGGGATCCACATAAAAGCTAGGCTTGCACCTGTAACTGGAGAAGGCGGAGCCCTGGAGTTCACTGTCCCAGCAGTCTAGACAATGGCTGAGCTCACCACCTTCCTACCTCCAGGGAAACCCTCTTCAGGGTGCTGAGGGCACCTGCACATACATGGCAGACACTTCAGAAATATTTTAAAGATAAAATAAACCTTAAAAAAATAAAGTGGAGTGCAACTAAAGGAAACAATTGGCATCTAACTTTGACCTCTGCGTGTATGTACACACACCCACAGGCATACATTGTACATACCCATACCAAAATGTACCTACATACACAATAATAAAAACAGTGGTGGTGATGATGATGATGATAAAAGGCCATGTTGTTCATTTCCTTAAATACATATGGTTAAAGAAAAACCAGAAATAAAAAAATCTCAGACTTGGCCAAACTGAAGACGTTTACTTTTCAGTGAGTAAAGACAGAGCTCAGATCCTCCAGCCTCAACCTCCCCGTTGCTGGTATCATAGGCATATGCAGTCACTCTCCGCTCCCAAACCATTCTTAATAGAGATCCATCCACCTGCTATACAGAACAAACTAGAAGCAATGGCGGAGCCTGGGGTCCTTTGGTAAAGTGATTGCCTAGCATACTTTGTAGCCCTGGGTTTGAACTCCTAACCCCAGGACTAAGAAGTGGGAGGAAGGAGAATCAGGAGTTTGAGGTTATCCTCAACTGGTTAGGAAGTTCAAGGCCAGCCTGAGCTACTTGAGACATGGTCTCTTTTGCCCAAAAAGAGTCAATGATAAACCAGGAAGGTAGAGTGAATGGCACCAGGTGAGAGGCATCAACTCAGCACTTCTGGCCCCTGAGCCCGTTGTAGGCTGGTGCCAAGGCTACTACTGGGTCTGCCTCGTCTCTGTCCTTTTAAGGAGCCCCTTGTCTTGCTGATAAATGAGAGGAGCTAAACCTGAGCAGGGAGGGCCAGCTATGCCTCTTCTGGATGCAGGGGATGGACTGGCGCTGTGCTCGGTAGTTATAAACCCATGCTGTGGGACAGGTGTGGGACAGAGGGAATAGCAGCCGCCCCCACACGGGGCAGGGTATACGCTGCCAGTCCCCAAGGCTTCCATCTGTTTATGTATAGCTAAGACTCTGAGGACATCTGGCGACGCTCCAGGTTGACAATTCCAAATGTTTACACCATCTCTCCGTGGGGGACTCGCCAAAGGCCCTGTGGACACTCTGAGGAAGCTGGGAAGAAGCAAGCAACAGGCGGGGGTGGGGGAGGCTTCTGTAACTGCCTCCAGATGGCTTGGGCTCTTCCCAGAGAAGAGGAACTGGATCTTCTAGAGATGGGTGTCCATTGGACCGCCTTTATGTTCTCAGTGCTATCTCTGGCCCGCTCTCACCCACAGCCTCCTTCAGGGAAGGGCTCTCTCTCCATGCCCCTCCCACACTCAAACTGGGGTGCCAACTCTACATACAATAAGCTTAAGTAAGCCTTACTCAGAGGTACCACCCAACCACTTCTGAAGCTGGGGACCAACCTTGAGGCCTGCAGAGCCTTGGGTACCTGCCTTCTCTGGGATCTCACTGCCCTACCCAGGAAAGACGCTCCTTTTAGTGAAGTATCAGGGACCCCATCAAGGGGCTGCAATGGATGACCACGCCCACCTGAGGTGAAGCCCCATTGAAGCAGTGCTGTATGGAGGTCTAGCATAGCAGAGATCTGTGCAGCAACCTCCCTCTGGCACAGAGTAGAACAAGCCTCAGACTTGTGCCTGGGGATAAGTCTGTCTTGGTCCCTTGAGATGCTCCTCTTTAGGACTAGCCTCCTGTGAACATGAACTTGGGTAGAGGTTTCCCATGGGGTTGAGCAAGGGGCCCCTGAGTTGGGCTACCCTGATGCTCTGCCCCCTTTCCCTCTGTGCCCTGATCATACAGCCTCAGATAAGGGTTGTCATCTTTAGATCCATAGGGAGGTCAGGGAGGGATCTAGAAAGAGGATATATGTCCTCAGGCTCACTGCCAGGGGGAACCAGGGGCATGAGTAGCAGGTAGAGCCCTTGGACCAGCAAGAGGCTTTCTTCAAAAGCTTCCCTTGGCCAGGAAAGAGGCCAAGGCAGGGAGCTTGCCCTGGTCCACTGGCCTACTAAGCACTGCCAAGCAAGGCTCTCCCCGTTTGTGAAGGTGGCGACCCTATGAGGCTGGTTCTTTCTCTGAGGGAGCCCCAAGGTCATGTCATGAACTCAGCTCCAGAGAGCCAAGTCCTGGTAGTGGAAGTAACAGCTCTCCAGCCTTGCAATGGCTGGGATGTAGGGACAAGAGCCTCCTCACGGACTATGTTAGGACAGATGACCTCAGTGGCGAGATCCTCTAGGCAAAGCCAATTGTGAGCCTACACTCCCAAGGCTATCAAGCCCAGTACAGTCAATCACACAGCTTTCTGATCTCTGAGGTCAAAGTCCTGATGTCAGCAGCTCTAAGACCTAAGCAGGCCACAGCACCCAGCAGGACAAGGCCAGGCTCCCACAAAACTCTCTGACCGAGGAGGGGACATGGGCTGTACACAACCACACATTCTCTATAGGTCCTTGTGTTAACTTACCCAGGATCCCACTGCCTAAATACATGGGGCTTTACTCAGAGGTGAATCCTACCTCAGAACCACTGACATTCCCTTGACCGTCTTTCCTGTTTCAATGGTTGCATGCAGTAAAGGGACTCAAATGGGGGCATTAGGGACACAGAGAGATGAAGTCCTTAACTAACTACCCCCCTGCCTGCTCCTTACACTACGAGTTCCCCACCCAGCCTTGGTCCAGCCTCCCTCTCGAGGTCTGTGTCCCTTCTTCTAAGGAAATCTCTGCAGAGGTGCTCTGACCTTCCGCCTTCTCTCCAAGTACAGACACTTGTGATCTACATGCTGCCCAACACCTTGACCGAGCTCTGGAATACTCCCCCACCCAGATTCTCCCAAGCATCTGCGATACAAGGGATGATTGCATGGGGGTGGCTTCTTGAGTATCCTGATGGGCAGAGAAGGGACCCACAGTCTGGTCACACTCTACAAAACCACCACGAGCTTAGCAGAGGACACCACAGCAAAGACACACACACACACACACACACACACACACACACACACACATCTGTGTCCTTACCGGCTCAATGATGGCTGGCTCTCCCTTTTGTCCTTTCTCACCTCGAGGTCCTCCAATCTGGGTGGGGGTCAGGGTGGAATGTGAGATTCAAGAGAAGAAGAACGGGGGAGAGAAAGGAAACAAAAAGTCCACATGACACAAAAGTTGTGCAAAGGCAGAGTGCTCCCTGCCACCAGGTGCCTCCCCTTGTGTCCAGGAGGAAGTTAATGAGCTGAAGCGGGCTGCTCATCCTCACACCCAGCCACGCATATACCGACGCAATCAGGCAATGAGGCGCAGCTAATGGAAGTTGGAGGGGCCACTTTAATGAGAGAAGCTCATCCAAGCATGGTGGCACATGCCTTTAACCCCAGCACTTGGGAGGCCAAGGCAGATGGATCTATATGAGTATTAGTCTGGTCTACACAGTGAATTTCAGGCCAGCCTAGTCTACATAATGAGATTCTATCTCAAATTAGTTAACTGGTTAGTTAGTTAATTAAAAAGAGAAGAATGAAGTTGCGTGGCATCCTAGGTCACTCTTGCCACCCTCAGACTTCTGGAAGGGCTGCCCCTTTCCCACCACCCAGATGCCCCCTGAGCAGAGAGGAGCCTGGGTCTCTTACCCCCTCGTAGATGGTGTCCTGGTTAGCCGGCATGCCTGGCCCTATCTCTGAGGGCGAGACGTTGGAGTCAGAGTCAGGGTCGAAGTATGGGTCATAGTAGTTGTCCTCTATGTTCTTGATAGTTTCCTCGGTGAACTCACCACCCAGGTCATCCTTCCCTTCCCCTGGAGGCGGAGCTGGCTGTAGATGAAGGGGCAGAAGGGGCAGAGTCACTCAGGGTGGCCGACCAAGTGACTGCAGACTTCACCTGGCTGGCGCTGAGTCTGGCAATTTCTGCTGGGCACATAACAACCAGTGGTCCACAACAGACCATCTAGAGCTGAAGCCCATGGGGATTCTGTGAAGACCTGTGCTCCCTGCAGCCCTTCGGCACACTTCCCAGCCACCATGGGGATTGTTCCCCAAACTGCCCAAGACCCCATGACAAGTTAGGGCAGTCTCTGAGAGCGGCACTCCCCGCTGGGGAGGTTGGCACTCAGTTGGTGATTACAGCTGTACTCTATCCACTCCGTGGGTGATTAAAGCTTGCACCCTGGAAACCGAGGGTTTTTATAACAGCAAAGAACACAGTGCCCCGTGAGGGTTACTCTGATGCTCACGGATGGTACTCCTGGAGCCAAAATCTACAGTATTATCTGTACCACCCTGAGAATGAGAACTCAGAGCCCAAGAGCTATTCTACCTATTTTGCAGTGGAAAATGGAAATAAACTCAGAAAAGCCAAAGGCTTCTAAACACACTCAACCCCACTACAGAGGACTCGGGAGCCAGAGTATGGGGGTGGGGGGTTGAGCAATGAAGGCCACTCAAGGAAGTGGGTTCTCAGCAGGGTCCCAGAGCCACAGCCTGGGCCCCTTCTCCACCCCTCCCCTAGGTCAAGACATAAAGGAAGGAAGACAATTACATTGGAGGTGTTGGAGGTAACAGTGGTGCTGGTGGGAATCTCGGCCCCTGAGTCAGGGTTGGTGGGCTGGTCAGGGTTCTCTACCCCCTCGCCATAGCCAAGGTCTTCATAAGGTGAGACAGTGTAGTAGTCATCAGTGGGCACTTAGTCATAGTCCTCAATTCTTGGCTCATCCTCCTTGCCGGCAATGTCGCTGGTCTCAGGCACTGTGGGGGCTTCTGGTGGGGGCTGGGTCTGTTCCTGGGGGCAGAGAATAGAGAGAGGCAGTCAGGGGACCTGGATCCGGGATTTTATAAGCACCCTTCCTAGCAACCCTTTAGTATGACAGTGAATATCAGTGCATAGATGTAGAACTCAGCCAAGGCGTATGGACTTGGATTCAGGATCCTCAGTCCCCGAATGGCAGGGGCAATGAGGAGGGAGGCAGCTAGTTCATGAACACCAGCTACCAGGAGTGCATGAGTAGATGGAGGACCACCCAGGGACACACCAGGAAAGGTCCAACCACAGCTTAAGCGTCCATATATGTGGGGAGGGAGAATGTTTCCCTCTGTAGCCCAGGCTGGCCTAGAACTCATGACTGTCCCAACTCAGCTTCCCAAGAGCTAGGATTGTGGGTATGTGCCACCATGTTCATAGCTTCTGGCTCTCCACCCTCCCCTGCTTCATGGCCTGAAGGGACCAGGAACCTCCCCCACCCAGCCCCAGTCCAGCTCAGACCTCAGGAACCTCTGTGGTTTCTCTGGCAGCTTCCACTGGCTTCTGCGTAGGGGCAGGCTCCTTCCCCGGGTCTTCAGGGTCTTCATAATATGGATACTCGTAGTAATAGGTCTCACCGTCTCCTTCTGGGTACTGAAGTCAATGTGGCCATAGGAAGAAGGAAATGGACGTATTACAAGGCAGCCTGTCAACCCCCTTGCCCTGGCTCAGGTGGGAAATCAGATGTCACAAGGCACTGCCCAGCACCAAGGGTCCCCAGACAGGGTTTTTCCCTCAGTCACTCCCTGAGAAGCTGAACAAAACCCAGAAACCCAACATGGAGATGGATGACCTCACATGCTCCTGAGAGGTCAGCAAAAGCAGAACCCTCAAAGAGGTTACATGTGACCCATAGGAATCAGAGCCGGGGCAAAGTATGAGTTCCATTGGTCACAGCCATTAGGCACCAAACATGACCTTCAACCCCAACTCATGGGACTCATAGTCAGAAGCAGGCATTTTTGTCCTCAAATACAAATCAGGGACCTAGTGGAGGCTGGCTTTGGACATCCATCCATCAACCCAGGATCTGTGGGGGTGCGCTCTAGGCCAGGGAGCCCTACTGCCCCATGAATACCCCTACCTCGTCTGAGGAGCAGTGGAAGAGGAGAGGTGTAAGGAGAAATACAGCTGGAGAGGCAAAGAGCTCAGAGGAGCAGAAGACAAGCCTGGCCAGAGGCAGGGGAAAGACTAGGAAGAACTCCAAGTAAAATGAATAACAGAGGGCCTGGGGTGAGCAAAGGGACCCATCAACTAGAGCGAGAAATGGGGAAAAGGACAAAGGGGACACACATGGCTGTCCTTCAAAGTCGCAGCTACTCTGGGAGTCAGGGAACTGACCACAATACACAGGGCTGTGCATGCTTCAGGTGCCCATGAGGGAACGGGCTGCACTCTAAAGAAAAACTGAGGCCACAACCTGAGGGTAAAGGGCACCACCTAGCTGCATCCATTCATGGGCGTGTGTGGAAGATTAAAGACCACAGCTGCTGACGGGACTTCCCTGAGAGACTCCATCATGGCTGGGTCAGTATAACTACTCCATGGTAAAGTGGATCAGACATCACACACTACTTCCCCTATGGTCCTGCAGCTTCCACAGTCCTTTGTAACCCTGCAACTCTGAGCCATCCGGGTCTGCCTGTGCTCCCACTGTGAATCTGGCCAGAGATGACTCACGTATTCATCCGGGTTAGGGTCCTGTGACTGAGGTGTGTCAGGGACCGCGGTGTCACAGTCGGGGCTGTAGTGCTCACAGTAATCATAGGCAGCTCGGTGGTCAGAGACGAAGAGCAGCTGTTGGATGTCACCCTGCAAAAGGACAAGAGCTCATGACCCAGCAGCACAGGTACTCATAGGGACCTGAGGGACCCAGGGGACCCGGCCTGATAGCCTGGATCAGACAGCAGCCTGGGAAAGATCCTGAAAGGAGATGCCTTCAGGGACACACTTCCTCCCAGCAGATGCTGCTCTGCAGAGCTACTTAAGCAAGGTTGGCTGGCCTAAGGATTAACCCATTCATCTCCCCATCCTTCTATTTACCCAGGCACCTATGCACTTACCTACCTTTCCATCTATCCGTTATCTAAACACCCATCTATTCACCTACCCACTCATCCACTCACTACTCTTTTATCCATCCATTCATTCATCCAGCCCACCCATCCATTTACCTTCTATTCACCCATCTATCTACCTATACATCTACCTACCCATCCACTCATCATACATCCACTTATCCACCAACCTATCTACTCATCTACCCTTCCATTAACTATCCACCTACCCATTCCCTAATTCACCCATCCACACATCCATTTATCCATCTTTCCATCCATCCATCCATCCATCCATCCATCCATCTGCCCCACAAATCATCCATCCACCTACCAAATACCTGTTGCATACTTCCCATGTTGGTGCTCACAGCTAATGTAGTTACAAAACATAAATGCATCTGCCCTAGATTCTGGATGGCATATCCCTGTCTCCAGCAGTCTCCAACACTGAGGGGTATCTCTTTACAATGCAAAGCTTGCTTTTTCATTGAGTTAAACGCAGAATTACTATATGACCTAGCAGTTCCAACCCTGGAACCTAGAAAAAACACTTGAACCAATTTCCCCAAATCAGTACAGCCCTAAAGATAAAGAGGGACTGACTCACTTGGGCCAACGCATATCCATATACTCTCATGGCAGTACTGTCAACAACCCCATATGCGGGAGCACCACGTGTCCATGCAAATATGGCAAGTAAGTGGAACGCAATGATGAATGCCCCACGTACAAGTCAGCCCCGACGACTCCACACAGCTGATGCTGGAACTTTCCAGCTGATCACAGAATCAGGTACCCCACTTCTCTCTTACTAAGATATGCAGACAGCAAAGAAGTAAAGAATCTGCAGAGACCGCGAGCACAGTGTACAGACACTCTCCTGGCAACAGCAAGAGCCAGCCTGAGGCAGGGGCTGGGCCCTCCCAGCCAATCAGACTGTGCTGGTGACAGTGGCCAGGAGTGAGAGTGTTTCCATTTGCTGAGCACAGGTAAGGAAGCTGCTCATGGCCTCCCATTGTGGCCATCACGGTCTATCAGCCCCCATTCAGTAGCCCAAGAAAGTAAGGCTCTGTGTCCAATAGCAGGTGGGGCAAGGCCTGTGAAGGTGGCTCACAAGGTTCCAGTGACTTCCTCCTACTGGGCTCAGGGCTGGGGAGACGGTAGAGCATTCTATCATTTTGAAGGCCACACTGGAGATGGTACAATAAACAGAGGTGACCTAGGGCTGTGCCAGGTCAAGTTCTCTGTGCCTGGAGCCCATCCTGTCGCACGATGCTATCACCATTCACTATAGCTGAATGCATTACACTATACTGGAATAAAGTGTGCAATATATTCTGTGGAATTTTCCGGTAGTGGGCTGCAGAAACAAGGCCTAGATGCAATCTGGAAACTAGCACAGTCTCTTGGGTTTCTTTTGGGTTTTCTCTCCATCCCAGGCAGAAACGCTACCTGCCTGGTATGTATTCTCAATGGCATCTTTGCCTTTCCAGCTGGGCTCTGCACCCCTAGCGGACCTGCAGGGCTGAGTCCTCCAAAGGGACAGCAAGATAGAGAATGTCAAGGGGGCAGGGGCCAGCAGAGGACTCAGTTAGGACAGGGAACTCAAGAACAAACATGAGGTAGCAGCGAGAAGACACAGCGATCAGACACTTTGGACATATGGGCCAGGATCAGACCACAGGATTCAGGAGCAAAGCCACAGGCCCAGAAGGAGGGGTTCAGAGGGACTCGACAGTAACCAGCGAGCACTCAAGAAGAGGAGGAAATAGTAGACGCATTTCTGTGATTACAGAAGATGACATGCCAGCTCTTTCTCACTGATCTCCTTACTCACCCATCCATCCATGCATGCATGCGATTCATCTGCCCCTCCAATCATCCAGCCAGCCATAAGGGCTCTCCATCCACTGATGCACATCGTTCCTATGGCCATCCATCCTTTCTCCCATCCATTTATTAATGCCATCGAACCATCTATCATTCTTGCATATCATCTGTCTATCCACCCACCCATGTCTTCTGTCTACCTATTCATTCATTATGTACCCAGTCATGCGTCCATCCATTAACCTGCTGGTTCAACAGCCACCAGCACCTCCTAAGTTCTGGCCACCATGTCTTACACTGCAAATGCATTTGTGACACAGAGCAGCTACATGGTGGTGCCCACATTCTATCAGCACAGACTGGCCTGCGCTTTCTGATAACATCGCATCCTCCCAAACCATGTGGCCATTGAGCTTCTATTGGTGCCCTATTTCTGGCCAGAATCTTGGGATTATCTCTGATCCTGAACCCACAGCTCTGCTGTGTTCTAGGGAAAATGTGGCCTTCTTGCCCAATCCAGGAGGCCCTGCATCCCTGCTTTCATTAGGTGAAGTATGAACCTTTCTCCGAGCTGGACCCTAGGCTGAACCTGGAGGCTGCAGGGACAGGTCTAGATGTGGCACTCCTATCTACATGACCATGGCAGGCTAGCACGAGTGTGTCACCAGAAGTCGCTGAGTGTAGGCCCACAGATGGCTTCCTAGGATCCTGCTTCCTGAGAATGAGGGTGTGGATGTCTTCTGCTCTAGGACAGGATCCGTCACCATCTCCAGATTCTTCTGAGGGAAAGCTGGCCTAGAACTTGGACGAAGTGGGAGTACTCACTGACAGAACCAAACACCAGTCTCGGAATATATCCAAGGTCAGCCTCCCTGAACCCTGGGGGCTGAGTTCCACATACCTGGTCCCACTGGGGTTTGAAAACCCCAAGTAATGAGCAAGGAATTCCAAGTACCTTAAACAGGATTGAGTCTGGATGGCTGGGTATGGTAGCCTCCAGGGCAACCTACAAGGTCCTTTCCTCTGGGTACCATTACAGTAGACAGATGGAGCCCAAACCTGATCTCTATGGAAAAGGAGGGGCAGATTATTTCCTTCTAAGTTCTGCCTAGTGCCCTAGGGCACAGTGCCCATTCACTCACGGGGCTGTCACTCCCCAATGGACAAGTGAGGAGTTGAATTCAGGAGAGGTCACTGGCCCTGATCTCAGAAGTCTAGCTTCCTTTCCATTTCTGATTAAAACACTCGGACAAAAACAAAAACTAGGGAGGAACAGATTTATTGGGCCTACACTTTCAGGTCACAGCCCAGGATTAAGTTCAGGACAGAAACCTGAAGCCAGACCTATCTGCTATTCTATGAAGCATTACCTCTAAACAGAGAAGTCACCCACAGCTAGGAGTACAGCAGAAACCATGGAGGAGGGTGCTGGCTGCCTCACTCACAGACAGGCACATGCTGTCTGGTGTTTTGCTGTTGCTGGTGTTGTTTGCTTGTTTTTGTTTTTTGAGAGTTTCTCCTGTGTAGCCTTAGCTGTCCTGTAATTTGTGCTGTAGACTAGGCTAACCTTGACCTCAGAGATTTGCCTACCTCTGCCTCCAGGGTGCTGGAATTAAAGGAATGTGCCACCATCACCTGCCTCAGCTAGCTCTTCTATACAGCCCAGGACAATATACCTGTAGAATAGTGCAATCCAACCCAGGCCAGACTCTGTCAATTCATAATCAAGAAGAATATGCACCAGAGATATGCCCACAGGCCAGTCTGATCTGAGTCTCTTGAGACTCCCTTCTCAGATAACTCCAGGCTGTCAAGTTGACGATTCAAACTAAGGCATTGAGCTACAGGGGTAGTCCACAAGCCCTGTGCCCATGACTACCAGCTGACCTGCCCCACCTGCCCCCACCTCAGCAGGCAAACTCCTATCCAGGCTGCAGACAGAAAAACATTCTTCCCCGCAGCAAGCAGGACAGCTACTGCCTTCTTTGGGCATGCAAAAAGCTGTGCCCACCACTCCACAATACTGCTATGCCCTGGAGCCCAGGTTCCTTCCATAAGATGAGGCAGGACAGCTGTACAAGAGGCAACTGGGGGTAAGAGGGCCAGCCTCACCCTTGACCCCTAGAGGTGAAGGGGCAAAGGCAAGGACAAGAACTTCTTCCTCCTTTAGACCAGCCCTGGGCTCTAGCCCATAAGGGGATTTGGGAGTCAGAGAATAGATGCATAAAACTGCTTGCTGCTGCTGCTGCTGCTGCTGCTGCTGCTGCTGCTGCTGCTGCTGCTGCTGTTACTGCTGCTGTTACTGCTGCTGTTACTGCTGCTGTTACTGCTGCTGTTACTGCTTGATGCTCTGCAGCCTCTGCTGCTGTAAATGGGGGGGGGGCACAGCAGGGTCCCAATGATCCCCTCTCAGTATTTTACATAGTATTTCCCCTACTGGCACCCAGGCTAGTTACTTCCCTCTCATTCCCGTCACCCCTCCCCACCTTCTCTGAGGCCAGCAGAGATGCCCACAGCCCTGGCTTCCTCCCTCCTAGGATATTGGAGGCCTGGGTTTTCAACGCCCACAGATGAGAGCCTCATGGCAGGACGGTGCGGGAAAAACAGACATTTTCATTTAGCAACATGACCTCTATCCAGTTCAAATTTCATCCAATTCAAATAAAAAATATTTTCTTTCAGTTGAGAGCTTGGCATGTAAATAAATGATCTCCAAACACACTTGGTGGGAGGAAGAGATGTCTTTTGGGGGGGGGGAGTGAACACTTAGAGTCTTTGGGACCTAGCAGCTGACACTTTGTAAGACCACTGTCTCTTACAGGCTCTGTCTGCCTTTCCAGGAGTACCATGCTCTCTGGGCAGGGATGTGTCTAACATATCTCTGCAATCCCGCTTAGTGGTCAAGAGAGCAGGACAGAGTAAGATGGCTCCCTGTCACTGAGTGTGGGTACAGCACCACCTATACACTACATGACAACTGGTTCCCAGGCTGGATAAAGGGCTCTAGGAACTGATGCAAAGTCCCATGTCCCTGTGTGCCTATCCTGGAACCCAACTAAGCTGGCTTCAGCCCAGTCAGGTTTTCAGTCTCAATGTGGACATGCAATCAACCCAGGCTGGGTGAAAAATGCCTGCCTTCCCAACCGCGTCCGTCTCCAAGCCCTACTGGGAGTTGGTTTAACTCTATACCTGGTACTGGTGCAGAGTGCCTCTGGCCCATCTTCCTTTCCTCACTGCATGAGAGAGAAGGGCCTCAAATGCCCAATGCCCAGCAAGACTACCAAGGGACAAGAAGCTTTCTGCAGGGCAGGAGGATAAGATGGTAGGACAGGGGCTCCATTTGGCACCTGTTTCTGCTCCCCCCCAGCTGTGTGCAGCACAGGCTGGGGCTGAGAGGCCAGGATGAGAGCATCACAGCCCCCTCCTAGACCTTGTGAGAACCAGGAGGAAGAGGAGCTGGATTAGGACAAAAGCTGAAAACCCACCCCGGGCTCTGAGAAGACTCCACCTCCATCCTGGGCTGCCTGCGACTTGCAGCTACCACATGGCCTCAGACTGGAGCTAGGGCCTGGTGTCCAATCTCTCAGCCAACTTCTTTGGGTAGGTCTCAGATGGCAATCAGATCTAAGAGGACACTGGGGATGGGGGTGTCGTGAGGAATGCAGGAACTGTGCTAAGGCACTCCCAAGTCCCTTTCACAATGGCCTGTCACACAGGATGCAACCTCAGCAAGCTTTCTGGAAGTCACTGCCTGTGGCCTAGGCAGAAGCCTGGAAGCCCCAGGTGGTTGAACTACTGTTAAAGCCTGGGGCTGGAAAAAGAGCTCAGCCCTTAAGAGAACTCGTTGCTTTCCCAGAGGATCTGGGTTCAATTCCCAGCAACCACCGTAACTCTAGTTCCGGGGTATCCAACACCTCCTTCTGGCCTCCATGGGCACAAAGTACACAAATGTATATGCAGGCAAAACACTCATACATATCAAATAAAATAAATAAATCTAAAAATAAAACCAATAGCCAGAGTTTCACATTGAGAACATTTTATCAGTGCTTCATGGGAGAGACCCAGGCTCCATGCAACAGCCCTAAACCTCACAAGGACCTCTTTAAAACATGGGAGAAATACAGACTTTAAACATGCAGGGCTGGGGGCCCCCAAGGCCTCCTCAGGGCCCAGCAGTAGCCAGCAGGGGTAGAGTCAGGAAGCCAGAATCTGGACTGGGCTCATGACCTCACTCACCCACAGCTTGCCACCACACAGAAAGGTCTCAGATCTGAAGTTCAGAAAGACACTCCTGGCTTCTCAGTGAAGGCAGGAGATTGTAATTGCTCATGGACAGCACTCTGGGGGCCCTGGGGTGCTGCAAGATGTCAGAACCAGCTGCCCTTCCAGAGATGGGCCTTGGCCGCAGGTTCTCATAAACAACCGGCTAAATTTGGGGATTGGGCCACAGGCTCTCTGCTCCTGCATGGGGACACTGGCTATCCAGGATCTCACTGAGGCTCCCTTAATGTCATGTCTTATTGCTAAGCATCCCCATATACACAGCCCAGAGACTGCAAGGATGGCAGACATAAACCCCAGCTCCTACCTCCATCCTGATACAAACCACATACCCCGCCCCCTTTCTCCATGAGCATGACGTTGCCCAGAGAGGGAGAGGTCACACGCCAGTGTGGTGGTGCCATGTAATACTCTAGCCCAGCCCTCTTGCCCACCACGGGGGAAGTCTCAGGGGCAGATGTCTCATCTGCTGTCTGGAGATTTTCTCCCGAGTCGGTTTTCCCAACACTACTACAAGGCCACACGTTCCCTGTACTTACAGGCCTGCGGGCCTCATAGCAAGAGCTGAGGTGGTCTGGTGTGTTTGTAGATACGAGCATAGATCTTGTGCACATTCATGGGTGTGGAGACTGTATGTTAGCTGTAGTATATGCCCATGTGGGCACTGCTTTGTCTGTGTCCAGGTACATGTGATGTCATGGGAGGGCCCTAGTATGTGCTAAGTGGCTGACCCTCAAAGAGCACGGGAGTGTGGACCTGAGTACCGAGGACACTGTTTCCTCCCTCAGCTGTAGCTTATGGGTCCTCAAGAACTGAACTGAGACTCCCCGTCCCCCTTCCTCCCCACCCCTGTCACCCACATAATGACATGAGCTGCTCGGAAACAGGGAATCTTGACTGAGCCTGCCTCAGATAAGTTCTAGTGTTGTCCACCAAGCCTCGCTGGCCCCTTCTGTATCTCAGCAAAAGTGACTCTTCCCTAAGCCTGACCCTACCCTATTCCCACACTTCCCACACTTCTTCCATCTTTCCCTTCCCATGACACAGATGTGTGAACACAGAAAGATGAGACCACTGTCGCAGACCACGTAGGAGGAGGCTGCCTGCACCTCTCTCAGCTCCCTGGAGCTGCTTCGCTTGGAGCCTCAGGCCAGTGTCAAGCTGTGCACATCACACATAGGACACCCTCAAACTGCTCAGTCACCCATACAGGCTTATACGTGGTGGGTAGCAGCCCAGCCCATCCTTCTAACCCCGAAGGCCAGGGCCAAGCCCTACCATGACTTAATTTCAAATGCCACACCCAGAACTAGCCGTCGCACACGGCCTGCCTATGGTGACCCTAAATCACGTGAGGAGAAAAGGTGCCAGTATTCGAATACCACCTTCACCCTCACATACTAACCTTTGCCTGTCCCTTCCCCTTCCGTTCACAGGCTTACTTCCTGAGCCCCTACGGAGTCTCTAGAAGCTTCTACCCCCGTGCCTGTCGGTCATCATGCTGCTCCAGTGTGCTGTGCTGACCGTGCCCCCATGTTGGCAGCATCAAGTGAACAGTCCATTTTTCTGCAGAGGGCAGTCCCCTCCCCATGTGGACACTGTAGAGATCTCGCTGTCCTTGGCGCTCACGGAGCCTGAAGCATTTTGCTGAGCGAGTCGGTTGTGTTTCTGCCTATAATGAGATTTTAGCCAGGCTGCGTTGGGCCGAGGAAATTGCAAAGCTTTTGTGGAAGAGTCTGCAACCCTGGGGGCTATGCAGCGAGTGCACTCACATACAGTGGAGAGCTTTGCAATTTACCGTCTCATAACAGGGGCCTCTCTGTGTTCCCCTCCCATTTCATTCTTCCTTCTCCCTGAGGCAGCCCTCACGCCATGGCTGCCATACCTGGCCCTCACCCCATCCAAAGAGGGCTCTGCAGGGATCCCCACAGACCACTGCTTAATTTAAAATTACATCCCAAATTTTATGCGGACGACCTCGAGCCTGCAAATAGACAGGTGCAGATAAGTTAGGAAAACAAGCCCTTCTTGTTGCAGGCTGCAGGAGAGGCAGCCCACAAGTGTACTCGCCGCAAGTCCTGAGTCCCCACTGCCACACTCCCTGGCCATGAGCCATCCCCAGAACCATGCCCAGAGCTGGTGAGGGTAGACCTCTCCGTCACCCATTCAAAACACACCTAGGTACCTGTGGCCTGGACAAGTTCCCGGAGCTCCTTGCTTGTTGTCACAGGTGGAAGGAGATGGAACTCGAGAGCCACACTGCTAAGCTCCCCTGGTTTCCCATCTGAGTCACGCTCAGTGATCTTAGGCACTTTCCCAAACCACATCGGGCCATGCTTCCCCATCTGTGAAGATGGAAAGAGGACTGGCCTTGGCAGCAGCCAGTGGAGGCCTCAGCCCAACTTCCGCAACTGGAGCAGAGGACGACCATGTTTCCAGCGGCAGTGAAGGGCTGCAGAGCCAGGCCACAAGGGTGCATGCCAGGTACCCATAGGTACGGGACACACCCTGTCAGCCAGCCAGGGATTCTTCCACAGGCCGGAGCAGAGCACCAAGTGCTGAGGGGCCCTTTCTGTCACCCCATCTTGTACCCAGGGGTTCCCTATTGACAGATCACCCGTTTGGGTCTTCTGGAGCCCACACAAGTCACATTTAAAAATTTTGCTTTGGTATTACTGCCTATGGGCTACACAAGGTGGAAACAAAAATGTCTAAGCCAGGGAAGGGGACCTGAACACACTGCTCTGTGGTTTCCAGTAGCCTGTAGAGATGGGCTGAGCTGTGTTCACAGGACCAAAAATGTCTTCTTGCTTTTTTCCTAGACCCTACGAAGGGTGCAGGGCATAAAGGCATCATGCAGGAAGTATCTTAGAAAGAGAAGGATGATCACCATCCTCACCACCACCACCATCACCTAAGCCACCATTATCACCACCACCCATTACCACCACCACCACCACCACTTTCATTAACAGCACCAAGACCACCATCACCACTATCATCACATTCACTATCAGTACCACCAACACCTTCACCATTGCCAGTACCATTACCACCAATACCTTCACTATAATTGTCATCACCATTACTACCATCACCAAGACCACCATCACCACCACCAATACCATCACTATCATTACCACCAACACCTTCACCATCACCACCGTCATTACCACTAGCGCCTTCATTATCATCATTGTCATCATCAAGACCATCATCACCAAGATGACCATCACCACTACCACTATTATTACCGCCATCATCACCATTATCACCATCTATAGATCACTGTCACTACTACCATAATCACCAAGATCATCACCACAATAACCACTACCATCACCATTATTACCATCACCACCAGCACCACCACACCACCACACCACCACCACTCTTCCAGTCATGACCATAACCATTCCCTACTGTCATCAACCCCTGGTGAAGGCTCACCATCATCTGAACACCCCTCTTCAGCATAAAAGCCTGCAGGAATGCACATGGCTTCGATTCCTCCTTCTCCTCCCATGCTTTCAGTGTGTCCCACTCTCTAGAAAGTCTACGGACACAGGTGAATAACTCTGTGTCATAACTGTTAGTCTCCAGGGAGGAAAAACAGCCTTTAGGCTTCCTGGAGACAGTTTACACAACTGTCCCATGTGGATTCTTCCTGAGAGGTCCAGGAAGGCACAGTGGAGCTCAGAGCTTGACCATGGTTTCCTGCTCCATCAGCATGGGAGGTGTTGAACCCGGTGATGTGGGTGAGGCTATGTGAAGAAGGCTACATATTGACTTGAGCCAGGACTATGAGTATGGCCAAACCCAACATGAACCCAACAGCCTCCTAACACTCTGTAAAGTGTGTGAGTGAGTGAGTGAGTGCGTGCGTGCATGCGTGTGTGTGTGTGTGTGTGTATGTATGTATGTATGTATGTGTGTGAAGGGGGTGATGTTGTCCTAGTTTGCTTCCTATTGCTGTGATAAAACATTCTGACCAAAAGCAATTTAGGGAGGAAAGGATTTGTTTGCTTGGTTTTTTTTTATTATTATTTTTGGCTTATATGTCCCAATCACAGTCCATCCCCAAGGGAAGTCAGGCTAGGAACTATGGCAGGAACCCAGAGGCAGGAACTGAAGCAGAGCCCACAGAGGAATACTTCTTAACTGGCTTGCTCCTCAAGGCTTGCTCAGCCTGCTTTCTTAATCAATGCAGGGCCACCTTTATTGGGCAACACCCACAATGGGCTGGGCCATTTCACATCAATCAGTATTCAAGAAAATGTCCCATAGGGTTGCCCACAGGTTAATCTGATAGGAGAACCTTTTTTCACTTGAGGATCTCTCTTCCCAGATGACCCTGGCTTGTGTCAAGTTGACAAAACAAACAAACACCCTAACCAGAACAAATGTAGAAGAGTTAATGTCCACAATTAAGAGTAGAATAAAAGAACTTTGGAATTGCCACTTGTCTAACAACCCAATTAGGAACACTTAGTGGATTACAGCCAATCAAATTGGTATAGTTTGTGGGCTTCCTGTTGCTCAAAAACTCTGGCACTGAGGAGCTTCAAAGATGTCTGTCCATCAGTGTTTCTAACACCATCTCCCAACACCCATGCAGTCCGCCATGGACTTAGCTAAGCTCCCTCTGGAGCCCCAATTCAGAGCTCAGCTACTCTCACCATCCACAGCTTGACAGCAGTTTCTCCTTTGGTTTTATTAATTTTATTGAGTTCTACATTTTTCTCTGCTCCCCTCCCAACCTCTCTCCTGCCCTTCAACCCTTTCCCATGGTCCCCCTGTTGTCAATTTACTCAGGAGATCTTGTCTTTTTCTACTTCCGATGTAGAATAAATCTATGTATGTCTCTGTTGGGGTCCTCATTGTTGTCTAGGTTCTCTGGGATTGTGAATTGTAGGCTGGTTTTCTTTGCTTTATGTATAAAAGCCACTTATGAGTGATCACATATGATATTTGTCTTTCTGGGTCTAGGTTACCTCACTCAATATGATGTTTTCTAGATCCATCCATTTGCCTGCAAATTTCAAGATGTCATTATTTTTTCTGCTGTGTAGTACTCCATTGTGTAAATGTACCACATTTCCTTATCCTTTCTTTGGTTGAGGGATATTTAGTTTGTTTCTAGGTTCTGGCTGTGACAAACACTGCTGTCACACTGAACCTCAGAATAGAAAGTGGGAAGTACACTTGAACGCATTGGCACAGGGAACCACTTCCTAAATATAACCCTAGTAGCACAGACACTGAGAGAAACAATAAATGGGACCTCCTGAAACTGAAAAGCTTCTGTAAAGCAAAAGACACGGTCAACAAGACAAAATGACAGCCTACAGAATGGGAAAAGATCTTCACTAGCCCCACATTGGACAGAGGTCTGATCTCCAAAATATACAAAGAACTCAAGAAATTGGACACCAAAAGAATACATAATCCAATTTAAAAAATGGAGTACAGACCTAAACCAAGAACTCTCAACAGAGGAATCTAAAATGGCTGAAAGACACTTAAGGAAATGTTCAACATCCTTAGTCATCAGAGAACTGCAAATCAAAACAACTCTGAGATTTCATCTTACACTTGTAGGAATGGCCAAGGTAAAAAACACTGATGGCAACTTATGCTGGAGAGGTTCTTGGGAAAAGGGAACACTTCTGCATTGCTGGTGGGAGTGCAAATTGGTACAGCCCCTTTGGATATCTGTATGGCGATTTCTCAGAAAATTAGGAAACAACCTTCCTCAAGGCCCAGTAATACCACTTTGGGGTATATATCCAAAGGATGCTCAATCGTACCACAAGAACATGTGCTCAACTATGTTCATAGCAGCATTGTTTGTCATAGCCAGAACCTGATAGCAGTTTCTAGGCTCTCACAAGTTCCTCAGCCATGTGCCCCTACAGCTGCTCTGCTACCCTTACACGTGTCCCTGTCTGCCCTGGTCCCTTCCCTCAGTGACTGTGTGCCTCGGTGAAATGAGGTCTAACTTCCTAGATCTCCTTAGCCACAATGCTCTCAGGGGATCAGATCAGAATGTCTGCTGTATGCCAGCCCAGCATGATGTCACTGGACAAGGCCTGACTTCCAACATAAGGTCGACCCTGTCTCCTGGGAGATAGCCGCTTCTCACAGTTTCCATGGAACAAACCTGACACCCTCTCGGGTCAGGCAAGTCCTGTGATGGGCTGAATCTCTACTCTGCTGCTCAAGACCTCAGTACCGTGCCTTACTGGGTCTCCAGAAGCAGAGACCTCCCGTCTGGTTGCCTGCCAGTCAACAATTTACTCGATGACTAACGCTGTGTGGCCATCCGCCAGCCATGCACAGGCTGGTGCCAGCTCCTGAGCCCAACAAAACTCTTCCTAAACCTGACAGTGGTGGATCTGGAAGCCACTCAGGCGTGCCCAGTGCTTTGCACTGAGGTGTGCGTGCTCTGGTGGACCAGCGGAGGCCTTTTCCAGGATGCTTTCGAGACATGAGTTAAACCGATGCCCCAAAGCTATGTTGTAGCTCTGACCCTTCAACTCTGGAGTATGTATGACCTGACCGAAAATGAGCCTTGTGTGGATGGAGTCCAGCTGAGGGTCTTCAGGTGAGACCACCGGGTTTGGGGGAAAGCCCGAGGAGGAAGTGTGACCTGCACACTTGACCGGGATGGACAGCTGAGAGCCTGGGTTTGAAGCTTCTTTTCTTGTAACTGAACCCAGGTCCTACCATTTTGCTCTAGAAGCTTCCATATTCCCGTGTATAGGTCGGGGGGCGGGGGCCTAGAGTAGCACAAGAGGGCTATGTGAACGTAAGGTCTCAGTGTTGTCAGCGTGAAGTCTCATGCAGCATGTCCAACATGGCCACGGCTACAACTACACTGGGTAGCAGCAGGGACTCAAGCCAGATCACAAGAACAGCTGGCCCATACTGTCCCATCTGGACTGTAAACATCATAATGGATGCTGCCTAGGGCACAGAGATGGTATCAGAGGCGTTTCTGGATAGCGACCTCACAGCTCTCTGCAACCAGAGTCAGAACCAGCCTTCCTTGGCTGCACTCAGAGTGGGGAGAGCACCTCGTGCCTCACTGCGGCACCTTTTGAGACGTGTGTGTCATCCAAACCGACAGAGATGACAGAGACGAAGCATAGGACAATGTCGATAGCTGGACAGGGGAAGCTGCTCTCTGGGCCTCCGTAGCTTGTCCGCCGTCGCTGGCAGACTCCCACAGGCTGGGACCAGCTCTCTGTGGTGATTTCTCATGTCACTCCATTCCCCAGCGACACCAGTCCTTGTTCATTGGTTTGGCATCCCACTCAGCAATAGGCCTGAGCTGAATGCCTGGGACCACTGAAGTTCACTGGGAAGGCCCTTGGTGGATGGGTGGGAGGCAGGAAAAGTGGGAGAGGCTTTAGACTCGGAGCTGAAGCTGGGCCCGGATCTGGGGCTGCACTGGTAACATCTCCCCACTCACACTGAAGATGGATGACTCTCAGACCATTCTTGTTTGAGAAGGCCAGCCCCAGAGCTCCGTGGGCTGGCCGACGAGGAAAGCGCCTCCTCAGCACAGCCCGTTCCTGTCTCAGACAGATTCCAGGAAAAAACACGTCAGTGGAAAAGCTGGGCTCCTGGAAACAGGGAAGCCAGGATTAGGTAAACACTTGGACTTCTTCAAACGCTGAGGTGTGGTCTGGAGGGGGTAACCGCCAGCCACTGGGGTGCACAGTGAAAGCTGAGTTTACAGTCTGTTTGGTTTGTTGCCCCTTGAAACATTCAACAGCTTAAAAGTGCATTTGGCTCCTGGCCCAGAGTCTGCAGCCAACCATTCCCCATACCCTGAAGTCTCAGTCTCCTCCAGGGCCCTCCTTCAAGGTCTACTTCAGGTCTTTCCACCTCAGGGCCCTAGAATCAGCAGAGGGTACCCAACTCTGCCCTTACCTCGCGAACACTGGTCAGGCCCAAACCTGCAGACAGCAGAACAATAGTCACCCCAAGTTCCAGGTTTAAATGGGAAATAGGATGATGGGAGTAGGAGGAGTCAAGAGTGATTGGCAGGTCATTAACCGTCATGCAAGACAGTCAGTGCAATGAGCTTCCATCCTGGAAAGATTCTTTCTAGAAGGTTCTGAGCTTCACAGATCTGACAGGACTAGGGATTCTGGTGACTTTGGCTAACGTAGGATCACAGAAGCCAGTGGCAGAGGTCAATAGCGAGGCTACACGGCTGGAGAAGAGTCTTCCCTTCTGCCATGTTGTGGAGGACGTTTGATAAAGTTGCTCAACTCTTGGTGCCAGCTTCGCAAGCTCGCAGATGGGAACAGAGCCCTCATCTCCCAGCACCTCGCTGCTGCTGACAGTCTGGCTACAAAGACTAGCTCTGGCTAAGAGCAGCTCACTTCCACCATACAGATAACACCTTCCCTGACAGCTGCACCCCTGCTTCCAATCCCCAAAGCTTACTCCTGGATGAAAAGAAGATGTTTGTCCACATGGGGGAGGTCGAGGCATCCCACACACACACATTTTCTGAATCGTGGGCCTTGACCTGCCCAGCATCTCCTGCATCTCGGATTTCAGGCACATTGCAAGGAAAGCTACAAAACTCAACAGCATATCCTTCAGGAAAAACCAGCACGGGCTTAGAGTTGTCTGAGTGAGCAAGGGAGACCAGTGAGATCCTAGTAATCCCTCTGGACCCAGACAGTGTGAGGCCCCGGTGATGAGAACATAGCCCATGTTTCACAGTGGGCTTTTGAGATAGCACGGCAAAGCTGGGGCCCCGGTGTCCCAGCAGCAATAACTAGGACCAGGCTTACAGCCATGTTGTGTCCATTCATTCTCTGCAGTCTCTCCTTTCAGATGGAGGCAAGGGGATGGGGCAAGAGGCTCTGTTCCCTCCTTACCTCTGAGAGGAAGTCAACACAGTTACTCGCTAGATGACTCTGAAAAACCCAGAGGTGGGACAGCCTCTATCTTTGCCTTCATGAAGAAAGCAGTTACTGCCACCATCAACAGGCCAGGAGGGCCATAGCTCTGACAACCAGGGGGCCTGAGTTTAGCGTGGTTCCCCAAAGTCCCTGAGCAGGCCCTTCACACAGTCCTCAATGCATGGCCCAATTGGTGGCCCGATTGCACCCATTTTAAAGATGTGAATGCTGAGTTCCAAGTCCTCAACCAGGAAGACCACCTGAAGGCCACTCAGGAGGAGCTGACATCTGTATTCTGTATTCCTGCAATTCCTCTCTGAGTGGCTTATCACAGCCTCCCTCGAACATCAGCGAAACCCCAAGATTCAGATCCAAGCTAGTGAGGCAAAGGGGTTGTGCCTGAGGAAGCCAGCAGCTGCCAGAGACTGCCTGCCAAGGCCACTACAGCTGGGCTCAACATGTATACGCCACGGAGCTGAACAGACACGTTGCAGAAGCCTCTACCTAGGCCCTGGGAGTCTCCTCCATGACCATCTCCTTCAGAGTGTCTTCACAATAAGCAAACGTCTCTGTGGGGCCATGATCACCCCAGCTTTTCCGAGGCCCGCTGGAAGCCATGTGGAGTTCAGCAAATCCGCCTGGCAGAGGTGCTGAGCGGGAGCCCTGCAAGCCTGTGCCAGCAGCAGCCTGGCCTCCGCCTCAGCGCCAGCACCCTCCCACTCCCAAATCCAGAGTGCTATGGAACAAACTGGCCTTCAACACGCATAAGAATCTTGTGGGAAGAAATGGCTGTGGGAGATTTCCAACAAGAACCCTCTAGAGAAGTCAGGCCATGAAAATGAGCAAAAAGCAAGCTCTATTATTTGAAACCTAGAAAGCAAAGAGTTAAATCACTTCTATTTCAAAAGGGATAAAAATCCTGTCTCAGTTGCAAGGAGACACAGAGAAGCTGAGGCGGCCCTCCACCCACCCCCGTCATTACACCCGTAAGAAGCAGAGAGGAGGAAAAGTCCCCATTGGCCACCCTCTGTCTTGCTGCCCTAGCTGGTCTTCATTAAGAAAGACAGGTCCAATTTCCCGCCGTGAGCACAGCTAACAGCCAGGAAACCCTGGGGCTGGGAAAACACAGCCCTCAGACCATTAACAACTTGTGGTCAACAAAAATCCCTGGCTTCTGGCAGCCTCTCTCCTTCAAATCAAATTCCACGGCAGGAGCAAACAGCTCGCCAGAAATGCGGGGTGGTGAGAGCATTACAACCTGCTGTTCGTCGGTTGCAGGGTGACACCCACCCTGTGCATGTCAAGAGAAAGACAAAAGGCAAAACTGGGCTCTGCAGCCTGTATCCAAATGGGTTTGCAAATTGGGACCGGTCTTCGTTCTCAACACAAATTGGTAACCGCTACAGAGAGCTTGCTGTGGACCACGCGTGTGTATGCCTTCCGTGGATTGATTCCTTCACATCGCACAGGGGCACACATGCACATTCATAGACATGCACGCAAATATATGATTATTGTTCCCATTTTGCAGATGGGAAAATTGAGCCTCAGGTATGGCGAAAACCCAGCCAAGACCTCTGAGCTGGCTCTAGTTCCCTGAGCTTCGGTGGCACCTTCCCACACATTCTGGAGAACAGTGCTGGCTGCTCCGTGACAGGATTTGTTTGGGGATCCTTTTAAGATGGTGCAAGGTTTAAGAGATAGCTCAGTCAATAAAATGCTCATCACACAAGCGTGAGGACCTGAGAGTGAAGCCCCAGAACTGAGCATGGTGGTGCACGCCTGTCACAGTGGATCTGTGGAAGTTGAAGCAGTGGAACTCGTGGAGCTTCATGACCAGACAGTCCTGCTAACCCCGTGAGCTCCAGGCTCAGTGAAAGACTTTGTGTCAAATAAACAAGGTGGAAAGTGACAGAGAAAGACATTTGACATTGACTGTTGGCCTTCAGGTGCACACGTGTGCATGTGCAAATGCACACACGCATGAACATGAACACATGTATATGCATAAGCCACACACAGACACACACACATGCACACACATACACACACATGTGCACACACACACCTTTTTCATAAGGTGCAAAACTTTTTTCCGGAAACTTGATGATAAAAGGCACGCTGGCACACCCTGCAGAATGGCAAGTGTTTGGCACAGTCTGACTCCACCAGTGCACAGAGGACTCAGACCTGATGTTTTGCTCAGCCCTGAGAAGCCCTTACATGCCTGCCTTCAAGAATTTGGTCACCAGAGACTGGACAGCAGAAGCCACCCTGTCCCCACTGGCTAAGAGTTCTCTCTCCGGCTCCTCTGGTGCCCCTTTTATTCACACTCTCCAGAGTAGCCCTGGCACTTGTAAGAATCTCAGTTTTTGCCCAGACCCTCCCACGGGGTCATCAGTGAAATCGGTACTTGACCCCTAAGCCAGCTGTCAGCCTCAGCTCCCCAGAAGAGGCCAGCAGCCGCCTCTGTCTAACTGAGGACACTCAGCCACCCTCCAGTTCATCCCAGATTCCTGGGCAAGTCTGGTCAGAAGCCTGCAGTGAGAACAGCTCCATGGTTTAGAGGACTTGGCACTGTCTGCACACCCCATGTGCCCATCCCACCTGGCAGAAGCCCCAGGCTACAGTGTCCTAGAAATCAGAAGGCAGCTGAGTGTAGCAGACACAACCACGCCCTACTCCCATCTTCTCCTGGAGGGCCACCCTGTTCCCCCAACAGGCAGAATGCTGTTCTAGAATCTCCTTAACGCCTCACTGCAGTCTGTCTTCACCCTAGCAGACTCCGGCCTAACCTCCGCAGTAAGTGAAACTCCCACTCATTGGGCACTCCTTACCACGACTTCACCACGAGCCATTTTTCTCACAGAAATGTGACCCATGTGGCAGTCACATTGCAATTCCACGTCGGGCCACAAGCTACATACAGGCAGAGCGCTTAAGGTGAACTGGACATTGCATCCAGCTTGCTGGGCCCTGAGCGTCTGAGGGACTTGGCTCTAGAACTCATGCAGCTGTGAGGCCATCGGCACGCCTCAGCCGGACACTGTGGCAAATTCACAGTAGTGACACTCACGTGGCACTTTGGAATCTAGGAGGGCACTGCCCCATTCTGTCCTGTCCAACCCCCGGAGGGGGGGGGTATCTGAGAGCCAAGATAACCCTCAGAGACCATTTTCCAGGTGATTATCAAACTTCTTCAGCCAGGGAACCCTGTACCACCAAACTTTCCACAAAGTCCAGATATGTCAAAGAAGGAAAACCAGACCAAGCATTCTAGCCCAAGGGCTCTGGCTCCAGATGCACGTGGGAATCAGACCTCAGAGATAGCACCAGGTCCTGTCTCAGTTCACCTGGTTTCCGGCACCCTCCGGGACCACCAGACACCTGCACAGGCACTCAACCTTCTTCCTGAAGCAAAACAATTCCCAATGTCCTTCCATGTTCGACACGAATTCAGAGGACTCTGCGGACTAGAGCGCAGGCCCCAGGCCTTTCCTCCTCCTGCCTCTTGGGTGTTTCCCAGGGAAGCAGGCTCTGGACCAGGCTGGAACACCACTGACTGAGCACACACACACACCCACCCACCCACCCCCACACACACACACACATTGAATCTGCTGCACCTCCTGACAGTCCCACTATGTGGCTTAGTTCTGCCCTGAAAGTCCACTCAAAAGTTGTCAGCAGGACCCTTGCCCATCACAAAGTGCCAGTCAGAGCAGGCTTGTGTGTCCCTGTGTCTACCCCAGCCTTGCACCCAGGAGACAAGGACTGGTTGCTTGGAAAATGGCAGTCATTACCATCCCTGCATGATTCCCACACGGCAGCCAGTCTGGCCTCTCCACTCATAGGCCATAGCATCCTGTGGGAAGCGATAGAGTCCAACTGGTCCCTAACCGAGGAGACGGGTCTCCCACGGTAGTCACAGCATCCCTTATAGGAGGGGCCACCGCTTGCCCACAAGTGTCCCAAGTGGCATGGGGGAATGCCTGTCTCATTCCTACCTCAAATATTTCATCATCCAGAATCCGAGAGCCAAACATGATGATGCCTTTGACGTCTATGATGGGGTGGTCGCTGCGGTTGAGGAACTTCACAATCTTCTTCTTACAGTCAAGGATCAAGGTGACATTTTTCCTGTGGACACTGATAGCAATTCGGTGCCACCTGCAAAGGAACAGGTACTCAGCAAGGGAAAGGGGCTCATACTGCAGAAGGCCAAGGTGTAGACTCGTGGCAGTATCCTGCCAGTGCATACAGAGTGGCAAATCTGGACACAAGTCTGGCCAATATCACATGAGAATTTCTCTGTCATTTAGAGACTAAGAGTCCAGAAGGGATGACATCCACTGGTTTCTGAATTATTTTTCGAAGGCTACAGTAGGCTTCTTTTCCCATCATGACTATAGAGTTTCGGTAGACAACAAGAAATTAGTGCTTATAAACCAGAGAGCCCTTGCCCTTGCTCAGTTGTCTCTGTTAGGAACTCCCCCCAGCTTTGACTGCGACTGGGAAGGTTCTTTTGAGTTTCTAAAAGTTCTGCTTTGTGAAGTCCTGACATGGGCCCCGTTACTTCCAGTGAAGCACGCTAGACTCAGGGAGGAGCACGTGTAATGCAGGCGCTTCTCGGGGACAATACAAGAAACCTTCTCTCTAGTCCACCCAGATCCTGAGAAACAGACTTCTCATCCCTAAGATGCAAACCCTGGGAGCTCCTGGGGTGCCCATGGAAGGTATGAGCTTGAGGGCTCAGGGGTGGGTGCACCCATAGGAAGGAGTCATAAGGGGGCTGTAGTCATAGTAACATTATCATGAGAACTCCAGTCTGTATGCAGGGTATGACCCCCATGGCAACTGTGTTTGTGTGTGTTTGGGGGGGGAGGTGATTGGTAGACACAGAATCTTGCCAGAAAACTCAGGAGTCATGGCCTGAAGTCCCCAGGCTTCCATTTTGGGTGATCACCAGCATCTAGGGTGCTCCCTGCAGAATACTGGGGATAGGCCTTTGTTCTCCTTCATTCACACAGAGAATATGTCAGATCCAGAAAGGATAGGTCCCTTTGGGAACAGGCAGGCATGGCCACATAATCTCCTCTGTCCCTTTTGATCTAGGGCCAGCCTAGGACGCACTCAGTGCATTCTACAGGAAAGCAGGGCTAGGGAACAACAAAGGTCCCTTGGGGTTTTAAAAAGAGAAGAAACTGAGTCCTGGGGAGTCCAGGCCTTGGGACTGCAGGTCCAGGGGTCCATCCTCCTGGTACCCTGCCAGTGGGCATCATGTGCCATACCTGGCTAGCTGCTGCCCCATGCTACCTAGCCAGCAGCTCCACTCCCTTCCCTCGACAGGATACTTACTTGCCATCTGACAAGTTGATGCCAGGGAAGAGTGGATACTCCTCAGGCCCGGGCTTCCCGGTGTGGTCCTCATAGAGGAAGACAGGAGAGCGGCCCAGCTCCAGCCCCACCTGCTGGATGCCCTGCTCATTGTAAACAGAGACCAGGAAGGCCTGGCTGCCTTTCTTGGCTTTCACGGTTGTCAGGATGGAGAAGTCCTCCGGAAAATCAGACTCTGGAACAGAGGACAGGGTGAGAAGAAAACAGGAGAACCTCAACCCTGGCCAACCGTGGCGAGCAGCAAACAGGCCAGCTTAGAGAGCTGGCAAACCCAGCCACGTGTGGTACCACTCTGCAGCTCACCTGCCTGAGGTCAAGCTTCCACGGCATCCTCTACCACTGGGGGTCAAGCTGCCAATAAGAGGCATACTTCAAATGCAGCTGCTACAGCCAACCCCAGTGGCCCTTCCAGTGAGGAGCCCACAACTCACTCTCTGGACTCCATCCTACACCTCCACACATTGGTTAAGAGTCCTACTCAGGGCCCACTAGACTGAGAGCTGCTCTTGACAGAGGCAGCTTCTGAAACATCTTTGTGTCCCCCACGGCATGGAAGCCTGGGCATTGTGTGTCCCATTCAGTGTCAATCACAGGGGATCCGAGGAGAGGAGGAGAAGAAGGTGGAAGACTATGTATGGGCTTCGGGCAATCCTAGAAGCACACTTTCTGAGATTTCTTTGTCAATATGCAAATCAAAGAAAAGGTAAAAATAAATTAAAAACAATACTCTAAATTTAATTTTTTAAGAAAAACAAATATTAATGTTGAACAGGAGGGCCTGCCCCCTTCAATACAGTAAGCCTCTGTGCTGGCCCTGAGGGTACCTGAATCCACTCCTGATGCCACCCTTGACTGAAACTAGGTGAGACCTTGGCTGCCACATAGAACCTATGTAGGCATTAACTATCCTCCTGTGTTAGAAATTGTGTCACCAACAGCCTGGAGCTGATGGGGTGTGAGCAATACAGCTATCCAATGGGAGGACAAGTAATCTAGAAACAATGTTTCCTTCCCCGACCCATGTACCTTATAGATGCCTCAGAGGGCAATACCCAGCAAGGTGTCAGCAGAAACAGATTGATGGAAACAGGTGCACTATCCTCTCTGTAAAGGACCGGGAGTCTGAGGTACGGGCTGGGATAGGACAGGAGTGTCTGGCTATCCTCACTCTTCCTTTAGAGTTGGAACAAGGTCAACTATTTGACCCAGAAGTCTACTAGACACCGCTGTAGCCAGGTTAGGGTGTGCCGGTCCCATGCAAAGCTATCCAAGGGCGCCCTCTGCTGACAGAACTGCATGCTGCAGGTACTATCCTGAGGGGAAAGTAAGATGTCCTAGGACCTGAAGTACTGGGGGCATTGACTGCAGTTCCTTCCCACTTCCAGTGTAGACACGGGCAGAGAGAGCTTGTGAAGAGAGCGAGGGCTCTTGGCAGTGAAACTATTCAGGCCCCAGGAGTGACACAGGGCATGGTGGGGTAGGAAGGCAGTGGAAGAACACTCCCAGGGGTTACGACGTCTCTCACTAAGGGGCCCTCAGACTCTGACATGGAACATGGAACGCTGGCATACCCAGTGCCCAAGTCAGGTACCTCTGTAAAGAGGCTGGGTGTGCAGGGACCCGTTGGTGTGCTACGCAGCACGACCAGCTCTGCTGGGGTCAGGATGGCAATGTCAGGCTGCTCCGATAGCCGATAATGATGGTTGTGCGGCTACTTAGAAAAGACAGACTCCACTGAGGGCCGGCTTGGCCTTGCTTCAACTTCCAGCCAGGAAGTTTCTTGGAACACGACAAGTGAGCCCTCAGCACTGCCTTGCTGCCCTTGGCATCACACTGCAGCCTCCGCTAGGCAGGGATGTGAAGGAAGACAGAGGTCTCGGCCTGAGCCGGTGCTGGTGGACAGCGAGGACTGGCATGCGTGCCCGGTGGAAGGCCCTCCAGCTGAGGAGTAGTTAGCCATGCTGCTGGCAGGCACTTGTAGGAAGTGGGCACAAGAGTGGTCCCTATAGCTGCCTGGAGGCCAATGTCTGCATCCCGCCTCTGTGCCCCACCCTGACTCTGTCCCTTGCTGCCACCGACTGGAAGAATAAGAAGAGCGGGACGTGAGAGAGTCCTCCTTCTCCATCGTGATCCACGGCTGAGGACAAGCCGGCCCTTCTCTCTCAGCTCATTGAAATGCTCTTTCTCAATGTTTAAAATCGCTATGGTAACAAATTTTCTCAGCCCAGACAAAACTTGAAAAAGATAGATTATGTTGAACATTAATCTCTCTCCTGGCAAAATAACAATGGATTTATAGTCACTTTAAGACGGTCCCTTCTCAGCCGTGATAGGAGCTGGACGCTGACGCTGTACTCCAAGCTTCCGGGCAGTCTGGGAGAAGTGCACCTGCTGTCTGGTGCTTCCTAATTCATCTGGCTCAGAAAAGCCACCACTGAGAGGTGAGCAGGGCGGAGGACCAGCCGCCGTCCGCATGGTACACCCTCTCTCCTTCCAGTGACACCCAGAGTCTCCTGTCCACGTCGGGAATACAGCGGGAGGCTAGCATGTGCAGCTGCCACGGAAGGGCCTCAGCCTAAGTCAACCGCTATCGGCAGGCTGATGGATCACTCACGTTGGTGAGGTAATCAATAGTTATGGCAACTCCTCTATCATGGGCCAGGCTCCAGGGAGAAGTTAAGGGACAAACATGGTTCTTGCTCCCGGGAAGTACTATTTCCGGGACAGGAGCAATACATGAGTTATTTGGATACCAGCCAATGTGCAGGAGCCTGGGGTAGGGCGATGCAAGAGATAAGGGGCGGGACATCGCTGCAGGGTGTGGAGAACTTTAGGCAGACAGGGAGCCTGCGAGGCATTTCAGTGACTCCTGTTCAGAGGGATTCTCGTTGGCTTCCCTCCACCTGCCCGCAGAACTGTCCAATGACTCTGGACAAGATAATGGGTCTGGAGAACGGCTGTCATCTGTCACTTCCTGCAGAATGGGGTTATTCTGGGGTCACCCAGTCTGGCCCCCAAGCTCCCAAGTGAGGACAAGGCACCTGCAGCTGGCCTATCACCATGAGATGCCTGGGACCCAAACGGGAGTGAGGGAGGAGTGCCTCCAACACCAAGTAGGTGTCAAAGGTGGGCCATCTGCCCAAGGGGACCCTCACACCCCCAGTACAGAGTGTGTGAGAGATGGGGCTCCTTTCAACCAGGGACTCTACATCCTACTGAATAGGGGTGCGGGGGACATGATATCCCTAAGCTGGAGGATTCCATATACCACTCTATGTGGGGAAAAGAGGCAGGCCATTCCTTAACCAAGGGACATCGCATATTGATGGGGGTATAAGGCAAAGGTCATCCTGTATGAGGGAGGAAGGGGAAGCCATTGATGAACTAAGAGCTCTCACATCTTACTGTACAGGAAATGGGGTGAAGTCACCCTCACCCAGGGAATCCCACATGCTGCTATATGTGTGGGTTGGCCACAGCCTCTCAGAGAGCGCACAGTTCCGTTCACTGACAGAACACAGTACCTCTGGCCTGGGGCTCTATTCTCTCACTGTCCTAGGTCCTTCAGTCACATGGAGAACCCTGCCCTCCACCCATGACCACGGTCCAGGGCCAGTATTCCAAGAAGTGCTTCATCCTGTGGGCAACAGAGGACTGGATGGACCCAGGGCCTGTACCATTGACAGTGGGAGGAGGCAATAAGGACAGCAGGCTGCTCTGCTGAGCAGGGGCTACTTCTAGAGCCTGGGGCCTGCTAAAGACTTACTTAGGATTCTGGAGTAAAGATAAAGCCCTGGCACCAGGCAGTGGTGGCTCACGCCTTTAATCCCAGCACTTGGGAGGCAGAGGCAGGCAGATCTCTGTGAGTTCAAGGCCAGCCTGGTCTACAAGAGCTAGTTCCAGGACAGGCTCCAAAGCTACAGAGAAACCCTGTCTTGGAAAAAAAAAAAAAGAGATAGAGCAAGGGGCGATGAGGAGAAGGCCTCCAAGCCAATCCCCGCTGTCTAGAGTCAGCAAAGGGAAGACCTCAGTGTCCAGCACAAGAACGGTAGGAACTGAACTTCTACACCCAAGGTGAGACTAGGGATCCTTCCATAGTGTGACTTAGGGGAACATTGCAAGGAGGTGGTCCTGGATGGGTAGACGCAGGGACAGTACAGTTTGACTATATACAGGGAGGACTCATGGCTACCTTCATGCAGGACCTGTTAGTTTCTCTTTGATGTAGTACCTGTCCTTTGGGAGCGAATGGTTAGACCCTACTCCCTGGACAAGCTGCCCAGTCATCTAGAGAACCAGACTGCACAGGCTATGAATGGAAAATCATTAGCGTAAGACTATCGTGGAGTTCAGGCTAACCATGGGCTTCACTGGGCACTAAGACAATCACAGCTGTGTATTCATGCTCTACTCAATCCAGCCTTGCTGTGGGTGCCTGGAGCCCTTAGGCCCCCTAGTGTAGCTCCTGCAACAGCCAAACTCCCCACCCTGGTGCAATCAAGCTGCCCCTGCGCTCCGGAAGGAGGCACAGAGCAGCACACAGCCATTCTCGTTCTTACCTAGGCTGTGGCAAGGGCTGGCATGTGACCACAGGAATCCTACGGAAGCCATCCCACTAGGTCTGACCTGTTTCCTGAGCCAATCAGAAAGCCTGCAGTACCTCCCAGGAGTTTCCAGGATTAACCATCAGCTTTGAGGCATGCACTCTCATACATCAGATGGTATACAATGCTGTCCCCTGAACAGCTTTCCCAGACTGACCTGTGGGACCTCAGGAGATGGTGCCACAGAAATCCCTCTACAGGCACTCTGAAACCACTGACGCTCACTACATGGCCCAGTGTACCCCACACCCTAATTTCAGCAATCCCGAGTATCTACTCAAGTTACTAGTTTGAGGACAGGAGAAAAACAAAAACAAAAACAAAAACTTCCCAGGACTGGGGCTGGGACTCAGATGACAAAGTGGCTTCCTAGCTCACGTGGAATCCTGGGCTCAATCTCCAGCATCACATAAACCTCATACCTATGCTTGTCTGAAACCTTGGGGTTATAAAGGTAGACACTAGAGGATCATAAGTTCAAGGTCAACCTTGGCTGTAAAGCAAAATTTGAGACGAGCTTAGAATACCTGGCATCCTGTCAATAAATGAATAAACAAATAGATCCCAAGGGGTCCGGTGGTAAAGGTCTGTGATCCCCACACCGGGGAGTCTAAGGCAAGAGGATAAGCGCTCAGGACAGGCTGATGCCAGGCACAGTGCCACGTGCCTGTAATCCCGGCACTTGAGAGGTGAAGACAGGAAGATGGGGAGTTCAAGGTCTCCTTAGCTGCTTGACAAATTCAAGGCCAGCCTGAGCCTACATGAGATTCTGTCTCAAAAACAAAAGAGCAAACTATTCAACAACCACAAAAATATCCCCTTATCATCTAGGTAAGGGATTCACTCAATTTCCTAGGCTCAGTGACCTGATACCGCAAGAGTTCTACCATAAACTGACCCAGGGGGAGAGAATGGCAGACAGGAATTGTAGCGGCCTGTTTTGCTAGTGCTCTTGCCTTGGGTAACAGTGGTAAGAGCAACTATTATCTGCAGGCTGTCTAAAGGTCCCTGGACTGGGGACAATCCCCATCAGTCATGTCCACAGCAGCAGCATGCCATGCTGTCCTCGGCCAGCCTCTTCCAGCCCTTCCATGTCTCCAACTCAGGAATTCTAACTCTTGGGCCCCAAGGCAGAAAAAGTACAACTCTCTGGGAAAAGATGAGACTGGGGGTTCTCAAGGTTAACTCTCCCCAAAATATATGCTCTCTTTAAAAAGAAGGCACAGTACACTGCAGCTCCCCATGAGGAAGAGTGAGGTTCCCATTCAGAAAGGTCATGTGGGCCATCTATGCTCACAGATAACTTATGCATTCTCTAATCTGGTCATCTGCGACCCAGGTTGGTTTTGCACCAAAGGCATGCTCTTTGGAGATGCCTGGTTGCAAGGGATATGCCTGGTGCCTGACACCCATCCATCCAAAATGACACCTCTGGCCAAAGCACCCAGCTTCTCCCGCAGACACAAACTTTTAAAAATCACAACAATATCACAGAGACCTTGGGAGGTTTGGGACAAACACAGACAACAGAAGGCCAGAGGCAGTAACAACACAACCAGCAAGAGCATCCTTCAGGGATACAGTGTACACATGAGGTTCACCGGGACAGCACAGTTTGCAAAAACTGCCTGATCCTGGTCCAGTGTTGGGGGATCATGTCCAGACCACCAAAAGATTGAGCATAGACTTCTAAAGGCAGAGGAGGAGTGTCTTTTATCCAGCTCACCTCTTACTTGGGTCAGCAGAGTTGGGGCTCCTCAGGTTGAGCCAGCAGGCCCTCCTGAGGCAGGGAAAGAGGAGTCTATCACCTGCCCATCACAGAATAATCCCAGAGCATTTAATCAATGCCAGTGGGCGTGGAGGATAGGAGCTAACTACCCAAGAGGGTGGATAATCTGGATGCATACCTCCAGACAAAGTGGCTCCCTGCGGATGCATAATTAAAAGCAGAGGTCTGGCACCTGGCAGCAGATTCTCATTAAGAATCTCTCATGCTAGCTGCCAGCCAGGATGTTGGGCTTGGGTATCTTTATGTCACTGGCCCCAATTAGGCTTGTGTTCCCCACTGCAAGTACTTCCTTTCCCATGACCTGAGATCTCTCTTGGCCTCACCCCTGGGGGGGCATCCACTTCCTTTCTGCCCTTTGTCTTTGTGGTCCATCGTTGGTGGAAACACGCCTGCTTTTAGCCCTCAAGGCAAAGGCTAGGCTTGCACACACACGAGGGGTGGGTGGGTGGTAGGTTTCACTATAATGAGGAGGACTCCCAGGAAGCACACCGGGGTTCTGCTGCAACCGCCCACTCCTGCTTCCTCGTTGCCCCCTGGAGTCCCCGGCATTCCCTCCACCACCCTGAACAGGAATGGGGTGCCGCTTACCAGGGTACAGCTGCTTGGTGGGCATGCTGAGTTGAGCATCTTTAGAGACTCGGTAGGCGGCATCCGGCCCTTTGGAAGATCGACGAGTGGCACAGAAACCTGTGGTTTTCGTTACCCCTGAGGGCAAATTGTGAAAATCTAGCATCTCCAGAAGATCTGTTGGCTGAGCTGCAAAGACAGAGACACTGTGTCAGCCCCGGGTGTACACGACCGAGGGGCACCCCCTCGGAAGAGAAGGACAGTCTTAGACAACTGAAGCCAGACCTCCCCGCTCCTCTACCCCAACAAAATCTGGTACCCAGGAGAGGTTGGTGGCCTGCTCAGGACCAGGAGGGACACTCCTTAGAAATGGGCTTATCTCTGTTCCTGCAATCAACTGCCAGGGTCATTCCTACAAACCAGCTGCGTACCTCTGCAATTCAGCCACCAGGCATTGCCTACACCCCCAGACAGCCCCGACCTTTCTTGCCTTACAACCTGCAGGGACTTCTTAGTCCGAACCCTCTTCTGGCCTGAATCACAGGAGCTCCACTAGTCTCTCCACTGCCACTGGTGTCATTTTGTCCTCCGTGTCCTGACAATGGTTTACAGAAAATACCCAAATTCTACCTGCCTTCAAAAGACCTCAGCCTGAATACGCGGGACAGGAGAATGTTTGCGGGGACCTCAGACCCCTTTAGGAAAGCATCTGACTCTCCATCCTTTGCGAGGCACTCAGAGAAAGGCAGATTTGACCCTCTGACCTCTGATATACAGGTGCCTGCTCAAGAGCTCAACAGTCGCCCCTGATTAGCTTTAACTGTCAACTTGACCTTGTAAGAGTGTTTCATAGGGGAACTGTTTATATTGGGTTGGCCTGTGGGCGTCACTATGGGGGATTAATTTAAATTAACTGACGTCGGAAGACCCAGCCCACCGTGGCACGGGGTCCTGAAGTGTAAGAGTGAAGAAATCAGGCGAAACACAAACACACAGGTGAGCTGGAGCGTCCCCTTCCTCTCTGCTCTTGACTGTGGATGAGCTACGGTTGAAGACCCCGCCTTGACCTCCTCACAATGATGAACTGTAACCTGGAATTCTACACGGAAATTCCTTCCTCCCCTGAGCCTCTTCTTGTCAGGTTATTTTGTTTCTGTGACAGAAATGGACTGGGACATCCCCAAACACAAACCACACTCCTCTGTCAGAGCCCCCTCTCCTCACATCAAGAGGCCTTTAGACTACACATGCCTGCCCCGGACTACTTGGTTTCCTGTTTATCTATGCTCAGTCTGTGTTACAACAAATAGGAAGCTCTTGGCTATCCAGCAGAGAACAAAGTCCAAAGTGGTGGTACCACAAGGGTGTGAAACCTCCTGTCACATGACCAGGCTGGACCAGTGTTGTTCCATCCTGTGGTTTTCCTCTGGGAAAAAGGATTCTGCTATTTGACTGCATGTGGGCTGCAGACACAGAGAGGGCAACTATCTCCAGGGATCACAGTGTGTGCAGAGACAGACTCCTGCCATGCTAAGCGGGTACCTGGATCTAGCTGTGCCTGAAGGGCATCTATACATGCCCATGTGTTCATTCTGTGTGAGCCCGTCTGTCTAAGAACACCACACACCTAGCTAGAACTCAGAGCCCATACCTGAAGGCTTCAAGAGCTGAAATCGGCTTAGCCTGTGACTAAGTTGATTCACTAACTTCCCACCTTTCTCCCTAAGCGAGTATTACCGTGGGACGCCCCAGGAGGATGGTCAAACTGTTTTTAAGCAGGTAGTAACCAAAGATGATCATGCAGGCTTCTGATCCATCTCCAGCGGCAGTCACCAAGTCTAGAGACCGACAAGTTACCTTGCACTCCAAGGCTGCCTAAGGGGCCAGGTCTGCAGCCAACTTTTTGGCATCCTTCAACACTTACTCCAGAGAAGGGTTCCCCACCTCTACAGGAAATCACTATGAAGGGCACAGTGTGCACAGCCAGCCCACTATGGATCCGAGATAGCCTCCCCATCTCAGAATCCTAGGCAGCTCTTAGTCACTACCCAGTGCCAGGCCCACATAAGGTGTTAGTCACTTGTGTATCTGTGGCATCCCGCCCCCAGGTACTCTATGCGGTGACAAAGCCCTCACTGGGTTCCGTTTGTCCGGTGAACATCAAAGGCAATGCTGGAGAGGTTGTGTGGCACAGTCCCAGGCCTGGACACAGCCGTGGGAAGACGGCTGTGCCAACTGCTGGCACACCTGGCCAGAATGACCCAGCGCCGAGCCTTGGGTCATCTTGGAAACTCGGCTCCAGGGCTGGCAGTGGCCGAGGTGAGAGATGAGGATCCCAGCCGGGTTTCCTGGACCTACATCACAGTCTCCATACTATGATGCCCTTCCCAGACCAGACTGGAGCCTGCTTTCCCCATAGTCAAAGCAGAGAGCAGTTTCCCAGGCGTCGGCCTGGGCATGTTTGTAGATCTGTATTGCAACAAGTTTAAAAGGCCATCAGACCTTTCCTAGGCTCAGTGCCATCCTTCCTGCTGGCCAGGGCCTTTCTGCACCAGACAGCAGGATATATTTAGTCTTAAACAAGGTGTGGGGAACACCGGAGTAGTGTCCAGCACACAGGCTTCTGGAAAACTCTCAGCCCAATATAGGAAGCTCTCTGCCCTTCAAGCCAGTGCCACGCCCAGGTAGAGCACCTCCACACTGAAGCGGTGGGGGCTTGGGACAGGTGGATGTGCTAAGAACGCAGGGTCCCTCTTCCCACACGGGAGGATCATGTCAACTGAGGCCAGTTAAAGAAGTCACAGAAGTCATCTGGAACCTGCCAGGAACAGTTCCCAGAACTCCATGGCTCAAGTACAGGGTCCTCCAGGAGGAAAATGGTATTCTTGGGGTCTTCAGGACTCATCTGAGTCCCCAAACTCGGGGAAGACACACATGGCATTACATCTGTGGCCTTTGCTCCCAACAAGGAACCTGTGCTTCTAAGTAAAAGTGACTTGAGTGAACCTGAAAAATCCTGAGACCCACTACCCACTTCAAACGACACCACCTCCAAATGCTTTGCATTCAAGAACTCCATTGCTCTTTCAAGGCTGTTGCACCTACGATCAGATCAGACTCCAGAGAGAAAACTGCTTTCTTTGGCTAGACCCAATCCTCCCTGGGAGTCCTGCTCCACAGCCTGGGAGACTAAAACTACATTTCCCAAATGCCTTTGCAGTAAGAATTATTACGGCAAGACAGAACCTACCAATCAAAGATTATCCTAGAGTGAAAGGTGAGTTGTAGTAGCCTCCCCGACCTGTCCCCAATGTCCATGAAGCAGGCAAAGCACTGAGACCCTTGTGTTTGGGCCTGCTGTCCAGCCTCAGAGGATTACATACTACTTCAGCAGGGGTCCTGCCATGTGAGTGACAGCCTCATTTTGACAACATGTCCTAGAATGTTACCTCAGACTTCTGACTCCAGCCGGATCTGCTCTCCAGACAGCCTGCTACTTGGCTATGCACATGCCTCACCCACCTTTGAGGAACATACGTGAGGAGCAGAAGCAGTACCAGGCCACTGGCCTCAGTCTGCATCACAGCACACAGGGACCTGGCCCCAGGACACAGGAGCCCTGCTGTCACTTTTAGACACAGAAAGGAGCAGATGTTGCCCCATCCCTCAGTGGACAGAGACCCAAGAGGCTGGACTCAGCCTCTCATGTGTATTCGTGATCAGTCCAGACACTTGCTGCTAACACTCCAGCATCCCCATGCCATTTTAATGCTGATGGAACCAGGTGTGGTATCTCTAAAGGAAAGTGGATGCAGGTGAGCTTAGTTCTAAAATAAAAGAGGGGTAACTAAGGAAGCAGTTGGACGCATAAAGCTGAGCTCTGGATAGTCAACTCACAAAGGGAGCTATGCCACCAAGAGGCTCAAATAAAGGGTCCAGGATAGACCAAAAGATGGATGGATGGATGGATGGATGGATGGATGGATGGATGGATGGATGGTTGGGCATATGACTGACTGGTTTTAGGGTAGAAGACTTTGTGAATGAATGAATGAGTGGACAGATGGAGAGAGAAATGGATGGGTGGATAAGTAGGTAGAAGAGTGGGTGGGTGGGTGGATGGATGGAGGGATGGATGTATGGATGGATTCACGGATGGAGGGATGGATGGGTGAAAGGGTGGGTGGATGTGTGGTAGGTTAAGTTTTTTGGGGAAGTTATGAACAAACATCATTTCGCCCTAGATAAAGCAGCAATGACAAACCAAAGAAAGGCTTCCACCTAAGTCTAGCTTGGCAAACCAAAGAGTTTAACCTAGGTCTTACAGGATCACTGACAAGTTAGAGGTGGTTATGCTGACAAGAAAGAGACATGCCCCACCCAGAAATAGTTAATCACTTGCATCCTCATGGAGAAGCAAGGCCTTGTACATTGCCTCATGTACAGCTACGTGATCCATTTGTGAACATCTAAGAGACCTTGTGAGCCCTCTTTCCCCTCTAGAAAAGATGTTAGTAGACTTGATCTTGTGAGGATAAGTATATCCTGCTGCTCTGATTTCAAGAATGTAATAACCATGTCATACTTGGAGGGCAGCATTCCTCAAGGGTTAGGTGAATGAACACAACAATGGACTGATGGATGATGGATGGTGGGTGGGTGGATGGATGATAGATAAATGGATATGGATGAATGAACAGACCAATGGATGGGTGATGGGTAAATATGGATGGCAAGTGGGGTAGGTAGGTAGACTGATAGACATTATAGATGAATGTATGGATGATGAAAACTGGACGGATGGACAGAGGGTTGGTTGGAGGGAGGGAGGGATGTATGTTAGCGTCAAGTGTATTAGTTGTTAGAGGATAGATGTGTAGGTCGATTGATGAATGGATAAATGGATAGATGGATGGGTGAGTGGGTGGATGGATGGGTAGATGGATGGATGGATATTAATGGCAGGTGGATGGATAGTGGACAAAAAGATAAGTGGGCAGTGGGTGAGTAGGTGGGTGGAAGGAAGGATTAATCAATCACTCACTGAGCAAGTGAGTAGAAGAATGGGGCCGCCAGGAGGCAGATGTCAAAGACAGATATTACAGATGGCTAAATATTCACGTTTCACACCCCAGGGACACTGTCTCTTCTAACCACAGAGTTGCCTTCCCCTTCCCCAATATGCATTTCTTTCACCACCTCTACGCCCTTGGCTGCTCTCGCTCTTCCAGAGCTGAGTGATTGAGGTCATGTCACCCTGATGCCTCCATCACTCACTTCACAGCTATTGGACACGGAAGCATCACTGGAACAGCCATGGCACATGGGCTCTCCTGACCTGTCTCCCGGAGACAGACAACTAAAACTGAGCCACTGACATATGAAGATGTGGCCCAAGGCTCTGCCTTTGCTCCACTCAGAAGGACCAAATGATGTAGACAGCTCATGACAAGGCCATGGAGCAGCACTCCACGGCCCAACACCAGGAGGTTCCAGGATTCAAGAGCAGATGGAGAGAGGTGTCTGCTTTTCGGAAAAACAGAAACTAGTGCCTGGTCATAGCTGGTATAGCTCACGCTCAGAAACAGAAAGGGTGACATCTGTGAGGACACCAGCCTGCTCTACTGAAGGGCCAGTCCCATGTTGGGCAGCCTAGACCTTGGACTGGAGCCCTTGGCAAAGGAACACATCCCAGGCCACAGTGCCAACACTGCAAAAGCAGCCTGCTCTCGGGAAGACCAGGGAGGGCTGGGTCACCATCTGGAGCCACTCATGATGTGCCCTCAGAATAGAATCTAAAATCCCAGCCTTCGTGCTTTTGGCCACCACAGTCCTGCCCACCCGAGGGAGGAAAACACTCAGAGGGGACCCTGGCCAAGCCCTGACCTCAGCACCTCGGCTGTCCAGCTCAGCAGGAGGCTTGAGGACGACAGAGATTCACAGGGAACACCACAGAGCAATGTGGTCCTGAGAGGAGGGCTACATGAAACAGCTTGCAGGGTTCATCTTGCACCCCACCCCCGTTGAGGTGGGCATCAAAAGAAATGAGAAGGGCAGAGGCCCTCTGTCCCGTGCTGGGCAGGGGCAAAGCACAACCAACACTTAGATGTGTCTGTTGAATGACTAAGTGAGCCCCTGTCTCACACATGGCAGGCCCGAAGAAGTGAGTAACTTCAGCTCTCCTGAAATTTGCTTCACCTTGGCTGCCATGTTCCCTCTCCCACCAGGCTCCACTCTCGGAGCAGCTGTGAGCTGAGAAGACGTTCTATGAGCCTTGGAACTGCAGAGGGGAAGCAATCAGAGGTCCTGAGAAGCCACACTGCTGACCCAGCAGACTTGACTGATGCTGGCCTTTGCTCCAACACAGCGCACACACCCTTAATAACCTGTATATTTTTAAGCACTTACTGGGAGCAGGAGGCCTCCAGCCCAGCTACCTGTCCCCTCCTGTCACGGGCCTGGCATGGCTTCCTCTACAAGGAGTTCCACAGGGATTCATGTGCCCTCTGTGTTTTCACAGAGAGGTCACTGGCCCCAAATCCCCAAGGCAGCCCCGGCCCCACTGGGCCGCTCACTGGTGACTGGGATCTCAGCAAAGGCAAGGGGGTATTGCAACCTATCTGAACCTGAGGTACGGCCGATTTATTATCACCTCATGGTCAAACAGGCCTCTCCCTAGTGGTGTGGGACAATTCTGTATTCTGTCAATTATGCTATAAAATAAAGGTTGATTTGCCGGTAGCCAGGCAGGAAGTATAGGCGGACAACCAAACAGGAAGTAGAAGTGGGTCAATGAGAACAGAAGAATTCTGGGAAGGAGGAAGCCCATTCCTCCACAGTCCTGTCCAGACACCGAAGGAATAAGATGTGACCTGCCCCATTGAAAAAGGTACCAAGCCATGTGGCTAAAATAGATAAGAATAATGGGCTAATATAAGTTATGAGTTAATAAGTAGCCTGAGCTAATGGGCCAATTGGTTTATCATTAATATAGACTTCTGCGTGATTTCTTTGGGGCTTACCAGCTGTGGGGACAGAAACCCCAACAAGCAGGCCCTCATGTTACAGCCCCATGATTCACAGACTGCCTCAGACACCAAGGCTCCCTCACTTCACACCTCCTGGGAGAAATTGTGAGCCACCATGGCCACCTTTTGCTGGCTGACAAAACGAAAGAAAAAGAGGACTATACAGAGACTCAGAGGCATTCAGAGGCTGAGAAAGGGTTGAGGACAGAAAGACAGACATAGGGGACAGAACAGATGAACAATGAGGTGTTCTGTGCTACAAGCTCCAAAGTCAATATGAGTATCTTCAAGAGAACGTGTGCACCTTCCTGTGAACCACCCAGGTTCAGTTCTTTGAGTTCACAGACAAAAGAGTAGGAGGCGGGGTCAGGAGGGCTATGAGCAACAAGGCGTAGGTAGACTAACAGCCTCTGTCCTGAAAAATCAAATGGAGTTCAAAGAGGTGCAGCCAGCATAGCAACGCTACACAGCATGCTGGTGCCCCGCCCACTCCGCTACCGAATGCACAGGACAGCAGCCTTCACAGGCTGGGGCGGCCAACCTTCCCACTCTCTTCCCTGCCTCTTCCCAGTGGCCTCCTACGGCAAAGAGCCTGTTTCAGTAAAGCCAAACCAGAAGGAATGGCAGACCAACTGGAGGGTCTGTCTGCCCAGGTCCCTCCCACTAATTCTCCCCGAGGATAGTGGCCTCATCCGAGGTCAACCAGGAGGTCGGAAAACAAACAAACGGGGTATCTTGGAGGCCCTGGTAAAATTCTTCTCCAGTGACTAAAGCCAGGGACAACAGAGGGTGTGGCCAGGGCTGCAAGCAGACAGTGTTGGCCACTAGGAGCTAGCCAGGCCTTCTTCCTTCTCCTGCTATCCCCAGGCCTCTGGCTGTTGGTGCCCTGATCTCAGGCCTTTTGCTAGGCACACTGCTACCACAGATATGGGTCCCTTTATCTGCAAACTCTTCGGTAACTTAGAGCTTCTGTTTCCTCCAGGCAAGGGGAACTCAGCCTGTCATACAGCACCTTCCTCACCCCACTGCATACCCAGGAGCCCTGAGCTGGCTGGCCTATCTCCACATCATAGCCACAACCTTGTAGGGATCCCCAGACACCTCTTCCCCTCCAAGCCCGTCTCATGGCCCATCCAAAGCATGAAGCATGCTTGAGTTTGTGAGTGAGCAGCATGGCCACCTTCCCCATTTAGCCCCAGATGGCCACAAGACCATTTGGTCACTTGTGACAGTCACCAAGGCATATCAGACTCAGCAGTGTGGGGCTAGAGCCAGACTCCTGGAAACCTGCCTTGCCCCTCAGCAAGGGCCTGAGGCCATGCCCCCAGCTGTGGGACTTTGATGGTCATGAGCAGTTATAGACCTAAAGCAGCATCCTGGAAGGAGCCTGCCCATGCTTTTCCTGCCTCACCTAGTGCTTTCTACCAGGGCCTCACTACTGGGCACCTCCCACTAGCCCCATAGGGCAGGAGACGACAAGGAGGGTATAAGGTTCATGTGGCACTCCCAGTGACAAGACAAGGAGTCCAGGGATGAAACAAAAAGGGAGGCACTTCCAGCAGACAAGATGTCACGGTGCTGGGTTGACGGTAAGACATGAGGATTGATCAGAACTGAAAGCCTGAAGGAGCTCTCGAGCAATCAAAGGCAGAGGGGTCTCTTCGTGGCATGGTAAACTAGAAGTCAGCTCTGCCTCTGGAAAGCAGAACCCGGTGTTTCCCTCTACACAGATCCACAGGCCACCCACCCAGCAGCAACACCCCAAATCCTTTCTGTGAAAGCCCAAGCAGGTTCTCTAGACTGCAGGACTCTGCCTCAAAAGAGCATGCGCGGAGGGTCGGAGTATGTGCGCTGTATGCTGTTCTACTATGTACAGCTCTGCGCCTTCCCCTGGGGTGCCCAGTATTTCCTTCCTTCCCAGCAATTGCCTAGTTCATTTTGCTGCACTGAACTTTGAAATGATGAGCCCTATGGACCCACATGGGCTGTGAGGATGAGCAGACCAGAAATCTGTACCATAGCAGGAAATGGGGTCTCTGTCACTGACTGCAAGGGAGAGCCCCTGTTGGGAAGTAACCAAAGCTAGCATGTAAACATTCTATGAACAGCAGAAGGGAGCAGGTGCAGGCCAAAGTACCTCCAGGGGGGCACACAGCTGCACTAGATACAACAGAGATCCCCCAAGGCAAAGGTCACACCCACTCAGGCTGTAAACGTGGGTACCATATGTAGTTGGTTGAAGTTTGGTCAGACCCTAGGCATCTTCCCCAATCTTTTGGTCAGGTTCCTCATTTATTCTTGAAGGGCAGGTTCTGAAGACTGTGACAGTGAGGGGGTTTGACTGGGAGGTGCAGAGTTCTGAGCCTCTGCTGTTGCTTCTCAAGACGTATCAGGATCTAAAGTCTTCATTCCTTCCTCTAAGTCATGGGACAGGAAGACAGTAGGATGCTTCCAGAGAAGAAGTATTGTTGGATCCCTGCTCCTCACAGATAGCCATGCAGGAGAGTGCTGGACGGGGCCAAGGACAGGCTGAGGTCCCTCCGGGGGGATGGGTAAAGCTGTTCTATAGAAGATGTCAGGATCTAGGGAGGGCATGCTGTGAGCAGAAACATCACCCTTATCTTACTTTCTACAGCATCAAAACACTGCTCCTGGTCAGTCGGAAAGCAGCCTGGAAAGAAAGGTCATTTGTTTACAGAAGCTACAAGTTCTATCAACCCACAAGATTGAAGAACAAATACAGAGTGACAAATGACTAGTGAGGAGAGAAAAAAGAAAGGGTGGTTGAAGAACGAGTGTGTGAGGAGATGAGGGGATGAAGAAAGGACGGATAGATAAGCCAGTGTGGTGATTCACATCTTTAGTCCCTGCACTGGGGAGGCAGAGGCAGGCTGATCTCTGTGAGTTTGAGGTCATCCTGGGCTACAGAGTGAGTTCCAGGACAGCCAGGCCTGTGTAGAGAGACCCTGTCTCAAAAGTGAGGGTGGAGGGATGGGGGAGGGATGGATGGATTGATGAATGAGGTTATAGATAGATTAAATATAAGGATGAATGGTTAGATGACAGGTAGTTGGATGGATAAGCAGTGGATGAATGGCTAGATGTATAATTTGATGAACAAATGGATGGAAGAAGGGTGAATGGTTGGATGGATGGATGGATGGATGGATGGATGGATGGATGGATGAAGGAGGAATGGATGGGTGGACAGATGGTTCGATGAATGGATAGAGAAATAGGTGGGTGGATGTATAGATGGAGGGTGAAGACTGAATGATTAGATAAATTGATTTTGGATGAATGGAAAAAAATAAATGGATTGGTAAATCAATGGATGATTTAATAAAGGATGAATGGTTTGATGGGTGGACGAGGACTGATTGCTAAATATGTATATGGATAGATAGCTGGATGATGGATTGATGATGGTTAAATAGATGGACAAATGATGGCTGGCTGGCTAGATGGGTAGATGAATGGATGGACAAATCATGGTGTGGGAAGTCCTTCTGTAATGTGTTGCTTTTATTGGCTAATGAATAAAGAAGCTGACTTATCCTGTGATAGGGCAGAATAGAACTAGGTGGGGAAAACTAAACTGAATGCTGGGAGAAAGAAGGCAGAGTCAGTGAGGGAGAAGCCACATAATCTCACCAGAGACAGACACAGGATGGAACTTCACCCGGTAAGCCACAGCCACGTGGCGATACAGAGACTAATAGAAATAGGTTAACCAAATATATAAGAGCTAGCTAGCAATACACATAAGCTACTGGCCAAACAGTATTGCAAATAATGAAGTTTCTGAGTGGTTATTTCGAATATGAGCAGCCAAAAACAAACAAGCGGCATCCACTTAACAATGGTTAATGGCATAAGTAGAAGAAAGAATAGATACAAAAGGATATACCATGGATGGAAAGACTAAAATTAAGTTACCTCCCCAGGAAGTGAAGAAGCTCAAGATGGACCACATAAGCCATCATTGCCCAGCTTCTGTCCCCAGCAATAAGTTGTTCAGTGCCATGCCTGACTCCATGACTGGGCAGGGCAAGCATCTCTGACCACTTGGATTTTTCTCTCCCAACTCAAAGGCACTTCTTCCTTCCTAGCTAGAAAGCCAGTAATTCCAGGAAGCTACTGACCACTGTTCCCTGCTAGGCAGTTTTATGGAAAATCTGGTTAAGAAAAAGGGAGGAGCCTGCGCCTTTGTTTGGAATAAATTATTATGTAGAAAGCCAGTGGCCTAGAGCTTCTCCCTTAGTCTGTGACTGCCCTCACTTCTCTTGAAGACTTGCCTGAAGTCTAGACACCTGGCACCTTTGCATGACTTTGTACATGGAAGCCAGACACTGGCCAAGACACTTTCAGAAAGGCTCAGACACATACTGACCTGTAATTCTCCCTAATGCAGTCGCCTACAGTACTGTGTGATATCCCCAGATAAAAAGATCACATGTAATACACACATACTCTTACTCGAAAAAGAGCCAAGCCAACATAATGACTCTGTGGAGGGCAAGGAGAATGGGGGAAATACAACATATGCAAGGGACTCTTGCAGGGAGACCTGAACCAAGCCTTGGAGGATAGAGAGGAAGGTGCAGTACCATATGGGAATTAGCAGATGCCACCACGCTGAATCTGAGACCACATGAGTATTGTGCCAGGCACAGGAGCACCTCACACCAGACATCAACAGAGAAGTCCTGCATGAGGCCTGTCCTAGTGACTGGGAGCTGTTTTCCATTCCATCAGACACTGGAAGGAAATGCCACCAGCCAAGAGACAAGGTACTCTGAAGAGTGGGATGGCCCAGCTTCTCCCAAATCTGCTCAGCATCTTGTCCTCTAGTTCTGGGTCATCATCATTGCTTTTCATCTGTGGTTATGAATGGATATGTTTCTCTTACCCTGTTCTTTCTCAAAGAATTAAGATCGCCAACAGAATGGAACATGTGTCGAGAACATTGTGCCTACAGCCAACTGCCAAACAAGGTGTGTCACAGAGGGACAGGCTAAATGCCAGGCTCCTTGCGAATGGACTGACCTGTGAGCTGAGGAAAGGAACCAGGTGGTTTTGTTTGTTTCCTCGAAGATAGTTTTACCTCACTGTTCTGAAGGAAGTGGGGGATGGTGCCAGCAGACAGTTTCAGCCCTGTGGGTTTGGTTGTGCTTGTGTGTGTGTGTGTGTGTGTGTGTGTGTGTGTGTGTGTGTGTCTCATAGGGTTCCACCAAGTCCTGGGAGGACTCAGGGGGTAGGCTGGTCCAGGCCCAGCATCTAGATGCCCAGGAAGCTGGGTTAAGGTGATAAGAGGTGATTACATAACCGTGCCATTTGCATGTAAGACCTCTGGGGGTCCCACTGGTCATAAGGTCATTGAGACCTGCTAGGCTGCTCTGAGCTGCTTTTCCTCAGCAATGTCCCCTGAGCACCTGCATGTCATAGCACACTAAAGGATCATGCCTCCTCTGATTCATTCCAGAGTCAGGCAAGGCCAAAGCTGCCCTGTTCCTAGCTTTTCCAGATGGATGGCCTGTCACCACCAGAGACACAAAGTCTTCTTGGATGTTCTGGTAGAGTTTTCAAGACTCACGGGCAATGAAAGACAACTTTCTTGGTGCTGATATGCTCTATGAAACAAGAAAGTTTGTAGTAGGAGCTGCAGGCAGGCCTGCTTTTCGTCCCGCCCGGCTCCCACACGGCTAGCTTAACACCCAAAATAACAACACACAAACTGTATTCATTTAAACACTGCCTGTCCCATTAGTTCCAGCCTCTTATTAGCTAATTCTCACATCTTGATTAACCCATTTCTAATAATCTGTGTAGCACCACGAGCTGGTGGCTTACTGGGAAAGATTCAGCATGTCTGACCTGGCGGCTGGCTCCATTGCATCTGATCAACTATGCTTTTTTCTCCCAACATTCTCTTCTGTCTACTCCACCTATCTAAATCCTGCCCTATCAATAAGCCAAGGCAGTTTCTTTATTAACCAATGAGAGTAACACATAGACAGATGACCCTCCTCCATCAAAACTTAACAATAAGCCACCCACCAACTAACCAATGAACAAATGAGCCACCCGCTTACTAACCAATAAATAAGCCACCCACCAAATAACCAATGACCAAACTATCCATCTACCAACTAACCAATGAATGAATGACCCACCTACCAACTAGCCAATAAACAAATGAGCCATGCACTAAATACCAAAGAACCAATCTACCCACCAACTAACCAAAGAATAGATGAGCCACTCATCAACTAACAGGTGAAAAACATGAACCCAACAACCAACTAACCAATGAGCAAATTAATCAACTAACAAATAAAAGAATAAAATTAACCAACCAATGAACAAACAAACACACCAACTAACAGTCAAATAAATTCACCAACCAGCTAATCAGTGAACAAATGAACCAAGCTCTCAATCAACAAACAAACAAACCAACTAGCCAATAAACCAACTAAACAATGAACAAATGAACCAGCCAACAAATAACAGAGGTAGTGGGAGAAGCCTTGATGGGGAAGGGTGCCCTGCAGTAGCTCTGTGAGGATGCTAATACCAGGCCACACTAGCCTGGCATCTCCCCTTTTGGGTAGATTGTAAGAAAGCTTTGTTCTGTACCATGGTGTGCATGACTGCTTGTGAGACAAAAGCAAGGCCCATGCCCATCATGGGGGGACTGGTTGGATCCCAAAAGCTGTCCCTGTCTAGCTCACTGCAAAAAGTGGGTGGCAGGGGTCAACCTCTACAGCCTGACATGAGAAGGTGCCAGAACCCACTGCTAAGTGAACACAACTGTGTTCAGAGACACCGATAGCATGCAGTGCCTTGTGCTAGACTAAGTAGCAGAAGTTGATGGGTTCTAAACACCCACCCCACACCTACAGGATCAAGAACAAACAGCTCAGGAGTCGACGGCCCTGGGATAGATCCAAGACTGGACAGATGGGTGAAGGAGAATGTGTGCCTGCCACACACCAGCATCTACTTCTGTGGGGCTGTGTGTATCGATATAAAACATGCACAACTCGCTTTTAAAAAAATAGCTTAAAAACATGTAAGTGTGCGCATTTAAAATAAGCCATAGCTCTTTAATTCAAGAGTCTACGTGGTGCTCTCTCTAACGGACTAGGGCTCTATGGAAGGTGAGAAATGCATGTGACCAGGGAGACACACTGCTAACTCTGCAGCCTTGGCTGTAAAAGCCATGGGACCTACCTACCTCTTGAACTCCTGCGGCACAGACATCAGGCTGCAGAAACCCAGGGTATCCTGGAAAGAAGGTCTTAGGTGAGGAGTCCCCCAGACCCCTGACCACCACCCAGGCCTCACTGAGCACTCTCGGAAGCCAGCTTGGAAACTGAGCCCTGTTCCATCAAACCACTGACCCTGAGCCATAGAGAAGGAGCAAGTCATCCTGGCATGCCCCACCCCAGAAGCAGATCCTCATGCAGAATAAGGGCCATCTCAGAATGTGGGGTTTCTAGTGGCCGTCAAGCAGCAAAGATAAACATTACAGGAGCTAATGAAAAACAAGAAGGTATATTTGTGACAGAAAGCCCCAGGAAACATTTTGCAATTAAGAAGGAAGGTACACAAACAACCAACTACGGTTCAATGTCGCTGGTGGCTAAATGCATTCAGACTAAATGAAGGCCACTTTGTGTTCATTAAAAGTGGCACAGCTGGCATGGACTGGGATTCTTTACCCTGGGGGTGGGGTCAGTCTGCTAGCAGGAACTCAACGCCTCCCGTGCAGGTGCTCCCTTCCGGACTGGGGCAGGCATTGCATCACAAACAACAGGGTCACCACACATCGGAACCTGCATGTGCATGTACGGACAGACAGACACACACACACACTCACGCACACACACACCTTTCCAAAGTGACCCCACACACCACTGTGTGCTCACCCCTATGCCCAAGGTCTTAGTCATGATAACGAGCAATCCTCAACTGGCCTTTCTAAAACAAAACCGTGTTTTCAATTCTTGGGACTGTGTGCACCTCAGAGCAGAGTGACATTTGAAGGAGGCCGGCCCACATCTCGAGTCCACCCAGGGCCCCTTGGCAAGCCTCAGGTCCGCCTCACCCTTGCCCTTTCTGGTTGAAATACGTACAAAGACAAATGTGTCTGTTGGCCACTAGCTCCTCCCAGCAGGGGAGCAGGCTGGCACTGCCTTTCAATTCTCGTTAGAAGAGACAGCTTTAGAAAAAGAAGGAAACTGGCCCCTGAAGAGGGTTTAACACCTATTATATACTGCAAAGACAGCAACATGGGGGAGGAAATTAATGGGGGACATTTCAGGTTACAGATGCCAGCCACCAACAGCCATACATCCTGAGCACATCACAGTTTTCCAGGTCCGAGTAGGGCTGCTGTTGGATCCTCGACTGTACCCTGTCAGCAGACATTTTGCTGGTTCTGCACACAGGTCGTGGCCAGCTATTCACCTACTGTAGACAACAGCAAGTAGATGGAGACCTTTCTGACAAGCCTTTCCGTCCCTTCATTTGATTATCCATGTGGCTCCAAAATGATCTAATTCGACTGCATGATGCAAAACCATGCCTTGGTCACTGTGACCCTTGGCCAAACATCTCACACCACACCCTGGGACCAGGGAGCATTTTTCCATTCCCAAAGCTCAGGATCAGTTCTGTGAAGGAGGGAAATGACACCCAAGGCTGAGGAGCGGGACTCAGACTCCTTCCTCCACTAAGCGCATGCCACAGCTGAGCGCTGTCCCCTCTCAGGAATAAATGACACTACTCTCAAGGTCTTCCCGGGAGTAGTTAGGAAGGGCCTCTCCATGGTACTCTGCAGGGGCTGCAGCTGGCCCTCCTGGGTATGAATGAGGAGAATGCATGGGGCTGCACAAAACCATTAGCATTCTGGGCAATGACTTCCTAAGGACAGGCTGTGGAGGGGCCACTCGTGACACCCATCTTTCTCCAGCTCAGGCTGGCCCTTCTCCCAGCCTGCTCAGCAGCACCCAGCCCATTCCACTACCTGACATATACTTCAAATTGTGATGTGCGTCCCACGCACAGTCAACCAGTGGAACACCTGGCAGAAAGAAGACCTTAACAGGTCCAGAGTGTGGTATGTTTTCTCAGTGGGTCCCAACTAGGACTTGGCAAATACAGATGGCCAGAAAGGGAAGGGAAGAATAGTATCTGTTAGTATCTACTGGGTTCTAGAAGATTCATGATTTCTGACCCATGGGAGGAGATCTATGAAACACAGAGTGCATTGTGCTATTTTCTGTTGTTTTTTGGTTTGGTTTGGTTTCTTGATACTAGCTCTGTAGATCAGGGTGGCCTCGAACTCACAGAGAAGTGCCTGCCTCTGCCTCCCGATTGCTGGGATTAAAGGTGTGTACCACGACGCCTGGCGTCTGTGCAGTTCTTATTCCTAAAAGTTCATCTACTTGTGTTGACCCTGTGACTTAGAAGCACTGCCCGCATTCTCCAAACTGGGAAACACATTCACCTAAAGGTTTAAGGGACCCAACATGTGTCAGAAGCACAAGAAAGGGTCCCGAACTTTAAGCAAAAGTCCCCTGCTGCCTCTCCGAAACTGCAAACAGGGACTCCCTTCTTCATGGTAGATTGAGCCGCCCCTCTCATTCAACCAGGTGAGGTCTGCTCGGGCTTGACACCTGAGAAGCACGCGACCCAGGATGTGGCAGCTGGCTGGTAACTGGGAACTGCGGTAGGAATGGAATTCAGCAACTACAGGGCTCTCTTATTCCTATGCCTGGCATGTGAGTCAGTGTCTCAGAATTCACCCTAAGGAAACAACCGGAGAGGCAGAGAGGATCTTCTGGGAAGATGTTCATCCAAGCTTTATTTACAACAGCAGCCCAAAGCTGGAAGCAGCCCAGATCCAACGCCAGAGCAGCACTTTGCTTGGCTACAAGTCTCAGTCCCCGAATACAACACAGGAAGGTGCAGAAAAAAAATAACCCAGACATTGTAAGTAACTTTTATTAAAGCATACTGTTACAACTCTGCTGTCTTAGTTGCTAGCCTGGAATGGTGCCCAGTGTGTGAATGAAAGGCTCGCTTGCCACAGGTATGCACACACAGGAACAAACGCAGCACACCCAGACCGCTCTATGGCTGTGCTTTCAAGCATCCCCTGGGGGTCTTGGAATGTACAGCCCGTGGATGAGGTGAGGTGGCCGACTTACAGAGAGTTCTGAAAGACGTGGGGTAGAACTCTTCTTATTCCTAAATAGATTTATCAGGAGCCAAAATGCACTGTGCAGGAAAGAGGCTCCTATGTCTGTGCAGAACAGATCGGGGGGCCTGCACTGAGGCCAGACACCCCAATTTTCCAAGTGACTCCAATGAAGAGTGTGGCAACCTCAGTGTCTCCTCCTGGAGAATGAAATGGAGACCCCGCCCCCGGTGGGCCTTGGCATCTCAGATGCCGGTTTCACTTCCATGACATCGGGTAAAGGAAAATGCACAATTGACGACCCGCTTCCAGATTTATCCTGGGTTTGCTTCATGTGCTTTTTTGGTTTGTTCGTTTTGTCTTTGTTTTTCAAAACAGAGTTTCTCTGTGTAACCCTGATTGTCCAGGAACTCACTCTGTAGACCAGGCTGGCCTCGAACTCACAGAGACCCGCCTGCCTCTGCCTCCCAAGTGCTGGGATGAAAAGTGTGTGCCACCACTCAGCAGCTTCATGAACTTTTAAAAATTCCTTTTCATTATGTGCATTGTATGGGTGTGTGAGCATGTGCCCACGGAGTCCAGAGTGGGTGCCACTGGATGCCCCTGGAACTGGAGTTATATGTAGTTGTGAGGCTCCTAACGTTGGTACTGGGAAACAAACTTAGGTCCTCTGCAAGAACAGTATAGGCTCTTAACCACTGAGCCATCTCCCCATCCCCTGCTTTAGGAATGTGTAAGGCCACACATAGCTTTCACTGTTACGTCAGCCCAAAGACAGCCACCTGACAGTGGGAAAGGCATGCAGCCCAGAGCAGCTGGTTCACACTTCACGGTCTCTGTTTTCTATAGCTGGATATATCTGCCTGCTTCCCAGCAGCACACCTTTGGGACCCTGCGTTCATCTCTCAAAAGAAGCAGGTAAGAAGTGTGGCCTGGGGACCAGCTATCCGTTCTAGGAGAAAATCTGAGTCCAGATATTTGAGCATCCTTCCCCATGATTGACACACGTGTAAGCATGGAGCTGGGTGTTTTCCCTCTGGGAGGGAAGGGTTCACAGTGGGAGGAGCCCTCTTCTTTGCCAGGCTTCCCCTCGAGTTTCTCGAAGACTGGCACTGCTCTGTGAGTCTGAAGCCATAACGAGAAAGTAAACTCCATTCCTCTCTGCACTGTGTCCTGTCCTGTGGATGCACCATAGTGTATTCAAATGCTTCCCCTGCAGCCAGGCTTGGTGGTGCGTGCTTGCGATCCCGGCACCCAGACTCGGGCCATCCTGGGCTACTCAAGGAGAGTCTGTCTGGACAAATGACTCCTCTTGGTGAACCTGCAGGTGTGTTGAGCCTCTGCTCTTCCCATTATGCCTTACACACTTGAGTGGTGAATACAACACATCCAAGGGGCAGAGCTGCTGGGTCAAAGGGCACATGCATTTTTTAAAAATATTTATTTTGTTATGTATACAATAGCCTATCTGTGCATATGCCTGCAGGCCAGAAGAGGCCAGAAGAAGACCTTATTACAGATGGTTGTGAGCCACCATGTGGTTGCTGGGAATTGAACTCAGGACCTTGGAAGAGCAGGCAATGCTCTTAACCACTGAGCCATCTCTCCAGCCCTAGGGCACATGCATTTTAAGATCTCAACAGCTACCGCCGGCTGCCTGCAGAAGAAGGGGTTTACTTCCCCGGCTGAATGTCCATGGTGTATCTGTGGCCCTGAGGCTTCACCTTCATGCTGTCCCTGTTGATGTTACACAGTTTTCACATGTATAAAAGTTCCAAATGGGGGCTGGAGAGATGGCTCAGTGGTTAAGAAGACCCACTATTCTTCCAGAGGACCCAGGTTCAATTCCCAGAACCCACATGGCAGCTTACAACTCTTTTTTTTTTTTAAATATTTATTTATTATGTATACAATATTCTTTCTGCGTTGTGCCTGAAGGCCAGAAGAGGGCACCAGACCTCATTACAGATGGTTGTGAGCCACCATGTGGTTGCTGGAAATTGAACTCAGGACCTTTGGAAGAGCAGGCAATGCTCTTAACCACTGAGCCATCTCTCCAGCCCCAGCTTACAACTCTTTGTAACTCCAGTTCCAGGGGACCCGACACCCTTACACAGGCAAAATACCAATGAATATAAAAATAAATCAATATTTTTTAAAAGTTACAAACATTTTTCCTTCCTGAGAACTAGTCATAACTTTGACCTTTTTTCTTTAATTTGTGGGAACTCTTTGCATATTATACCATCCTGACCCCTTTCCTGCCATATGGCTTCACATTCTTTTCTTGGGATTGGTGGTTGCTTTTACCCTCCAGCCAGACAGAAAAACTCAAATTATTCTCTTTTACAGTTTCTGAGGTTTATGCCATGCTAACAATGTCATCTTCCCACCCCACCCCCACTGCCTCGTAATCATAAACACCTACCTCCCATGCTTTCTTCTAGCGGTTCTGTGGTTTCATTTTTAAAGCTCACATCTTTGATCCATCTGGAACGAATCTAGCACAAAAGGACAGCAGACAGCAGCATCTTTGCCCCAGATGGCTTCTTCATTATCCCAGCCCAGTTCCTTGATTAATCCTTTCTTCCAAAGTCCATGTGAAATTGCAGACTTTATTAGGCCCTAAATTCCTGTCAATGTCCTGGCTTCTAAGGACAAGGGTCACACATCTCCCACCCGCAGCTGGTTGACTCGCATGGAACGGAGGTCCGCCACTCAGCAGCTACCCCCCCCCCAGCATGTTCTCCTCCCAAAATGCAGCCCAGGGAGGCCAAAGCTTTCTTGTCACCCCACCCCTGCGGCATGCTTCTCTGCAATGGGTGACTTGGAATAGGAGGCGTAGGGACCACCAAGTTTCCATCACTAGAGGAGATGCTGTGACAAAGCAGGCCCTCAAAGAGGTCAGGATGGTGGCGCAAAACCTACAGTGCACGCGCGCGACATAAGGACAGTGCGTCCTTGCTGCTTCCATGGGCCTCAAGGTTCTCAGGACTGGTAACCAAGGGACACATGGTCCTTGGGAGAGTGGCTGCAGGATCTAGTCCAGGGCCCAGGTAGCCACTGAGACAAATGCCCCCTCCTCTCTTGATCCTCTGCATTCATGAGCTGTGGTTGGAGGATTACAGGTGATTTCCAGCCACATCTTAGTCCTTCTCCTGTTTTCCGAGATTAACTACAATAAGATTCATCTTAGCCACAATAGGTTAAAGGCCGAAGAGGGAAATGCAGAGGATGGGACCTTCAGTGCGATGCAGAGCCAGCTAAACCTGACTGCTGGTGCTGTCCTAGCCAGACTGACCTGTGACCCCTGGGAACCTGACCCAAGTGGGGTCTGTTCTTCCCCCTGGCCTGGCATGAGAACTGGGGGGCGGGTGGAGGTAGTGCAAGCCTCACACTGGGTAAAGCCACAGAGTGGGCACACCGCTCCAGGATGTAGCCCAGATTTCAAAGTTTCCATGGCCCAGCCAGGATGTCACTCTTCTCCTTGGGGCTGTGCCAGCTCTGTGCCAATTACAGCCATGTGGAGCTCACTGTGTTACACTTCAGGAACGAGGTTCCTTAACCACTCCTTGGCAAAGTCCCATATGGTGTCTTGGACATTGGTGGTGCCCACAGAGGCGTTGATGAGTTGAATTTCCAGGTTCAGCAGAGCAGGCAGGGTAGGTGTACATTAAGTAGCCCCAGGAATGAGGCAGACGTGGTTCTTCTATGGCTAACAGCTCTGGGCTTGAGGGCCACAGTACAGATTCTAGCTTGTATTTGTGGCCCAACAGAGACACAATTAATAACAGTTTCGGAGCTCATTGGCCGGTTTCCACCCAGCTATGCGAACCCATCCCTTTTAGAGGTGTGAGAACAGGCTAGGAATAAGATCAGAGGTGAGGTGAGAATCCCAGCAAGAACCCCTGCCAGATGAGCAACTCTGGCATGGGCCTCCATGTCCACCTGCGACCTGCCTCCTAGGGATGTAGGAGGGGCCCCACCAGTGAGGATTCCTTAGAGATGTAGGAGGAGTCCAGCCGTGACCCCCTGGGGTACATTAAGGAAGGGCCCCATCAGTGAGGTTCAATTTTGAGATTCCCTGGGCAGAGAACTCCACATGCCCAGCTAAGAGTCAGGATGAGTGAAAAGAAAAACGGAAGCCAGCTTCTCTGTCACCTACAGACGGAGTTCCCTGGGCTGGTAGGGATGTCAAAACAGGAAGGAAGGTGGTAGCTGGAAGGCAAGAAACTGGCACGTCATGAGAGTGTGGCACCGGTCACTTAGTCTGGCACAGCCCAGGGGTGGTGATGCATGGAAGGAGCAGTGGAATGCCAGGGCTGGGTGGGTGTGGCTCTGCCCTGGCTGCAACATCGCTAGAGAAACCAGACCAGGAAACAGTTTTATAAGCGACTGGAAAGAGATCAGACTGCCTCTCTGCCGAGGAATTTATCTGTTGGCCAAGATATGGGCCAGGCATGAGCACTGAGGGAGAGAGAGCATGGCAAGGGCCGGGTGTCTTCTGCTGGGCTTAGTCTGAGCCCAGGGAGGGAGGCAGGCTGGGAGCATGCCCGCGTCCAGAGTGAGGAGTCCTTTACAGTCTCGCTTCCCACCTGCAAAGCCCTAGATGACAGGAGTTCCTCAAGGGTGGGGCTCAGACACAAAGAAGTAGCTGGGGAAAGTGGATAGAAGCAGGCAGTATTTAAGTCATTGCAAATCAAGGCTGGGAGTTTTTATGGGGTGTGATGGTGAATCCTGGAATAGATGAGCTGGGGCTGAAAGCGGCAGCTGGGGGAATGGAGCACTGACCAGGAGAGAGCTACAGAGAAGGGCATAGGTCCCAGACGGGTGCCAACCCCACCTCAGGCTGGCTCCTTGTGGGTCTCGCCATCTGAAAAGTCCTTGCAGGGGCGGGGTAGCTACCACCTGGGGCTGCTGAGGGGGGGAAGGGTAAGCAGAACTTAAGCCGAGAGCTGGAAACGCGGCTCAGCTGGTGGAATGTGTGTCTAAAAGGCACAAAGCCCTGAGTTCGATCCCCAGCACTGTAAACCGAATGTGGCGCATACGGCCATAATCACAACACTCAGGATGCGGAAGCAGGAAAAGAAGCAGGAAAGTCAGAAGTTCACGGCCACTTTGGCTACACAGTGAGTTTGAGGCTGATCTGAGGTTATAAAGAAAAGGTAAAAAGTACCTCACCCCCATGAGGAGATGAGATACGCTTAGCTTTAAGACCGGGGGCATCAGCCCCATTGTGCGAGACCTAGATGCCCAGTACCAAGCTTGGACACAAGTCTGCTATTTTTCTGGGCATCAGTGAAAGATCCAGGTTGGTTTAAGTATCCTGGAAAGCTGGTGCACAACTCAGGATCTAGACCTGTGGGCGCGAGGGGACAGTGCCATAGGATCTCAAGCCAAATATTCTGACTCGCCACATACTGATGAGCAGGTTCCTTGGCCAGCCCACAGTCCCTAGGTGTCCCTGGGCAAGCACTGGGCATTCTCTCCCTGCAGATCTCAGGGCATTCATCCTAGAAGTCCAACACTACAGTGCTCGGACTGCCTTTTCAGGACTCTTGTTCCTGCCCTAGAATGACCTGAGTAGCATGAGCCAAGCGCTACTCCAACATGGCTACACTCTTATCCAGCAAATATTCTGGAGTTTGCAGGTTACTATCAGCTCAGCCCAGAAAGGATCCACTGGGCACGGCCTATGCTGGTCCGCTGTAAGATCCAGCAAACTCCAGACCTGTCTGGTTCTGTATGGCCTCAACTCTGCCTCCTGAGGTCCCACAAACCTGTGATGGACATAGACACCATCCACTCCACTCCGCACGTGAAGGCACTGAAGCACAGACCTGTCACGCCTGACTGAAGTCACACTGGCTGCTACCCAAACCACACCCCTTTTAACCATTTTAACGCGCTGAGGTGCAATGCCACGCTTGGCCTCTAGGTGATGCCTTCCTTTCTTCCCACCTAAATGTCAAGACTCAGGGCCACTCCACAGAGCCAGAGCCATGTTTTGCTCTGTCTGTTGGGAATTCTGGTCCACGGGGTGACCTGAAGCTCAAAATGAGATCACAAGTGTAAGGTGGAACTCCCTTACTTCCTCTTGTAGTGTCCAGGTCACACCGTGGGGCCAGGTGGGCAGCCTAGGCAGCAAGCACCAATTGTAGGATCAGAGCCCCACGGGGCACACACACACCAAGACAGCCAGGTCACATAGCTTTCTGAGTTTTTGATTTTCTGTTCTGAAAAGTTCATGATTTAAAGATGTGGGTCACACCCTGCTTGACTTCTCTGGCCCCATCGAGCTTACGGCTAAGCCATACCAGCTTAACTCTTGGCCCCTCTGACTGATGGATGACTCAACTCCCACACAGCAACCCCACCCACCCTCGCCCTCGGCATTTGGCTTCTCGAAGCCCTCTCACCAGCTGTCAGCTGAGATAGAACAGACAGACCCTACCTGGCCATAATCCCTCACACACACACACTATCAGACCTGCTTCCACTAAAATGGAAAGCGTGACTCAGACTCCTAAACACGCAGGCTGCTCACAGCTGGATGCTGCTGAGACAAATCTGCAGACTCTCCAAAGGCAGACCAGACCAAGTCAGCCGGGAACCCAGGGCTGAGGCTTTAGGAAGCAGTGCCCAGGGACAGGGACCTGAGCCCCAGCCCTCACAGCACACACAGCCAGAGGCATGGGGGGGGCATGGAGGACACAGGACCCCTCCCTCGTCCTGCTACCATCCCACACCCTCCCCTCTCAGTCCCTACTACAAGTGATGAAGACTTCAAAGAAAAGGAGGAAAGTGACTTAGGTAGAGAGACTGAAATGTCACCTGCCACAGCCTTCTTCTCTACTGGTCCTGACACTCAGCCTGAGTGCTGCCCCTCAGGCTGGGCAGAGTTATTCCCAGAGCACAGATGTCGTCCTAAGGGGTCAAGCTCTGTCCCTCACCAGTTGGCAGGGCTTCTGTGGGCCTGGCTCTTTTCAGATTCCCCTACCATCATCCCTCAGGTGCAAGTATCAAATTAGCATATCTTTGGATTGTATTATGCTACAACGTTTGACTTTTCAGAAGCTGCCATTTGAACGTGAGAACAAAACCATTTTTTGTTCATGAAAACCAAAATCCTTAAGTGAATTCTGGCTTGGGATGAGGGCAAAATTTCCAACAATGTCTCAACTGGCCCCAAACACACCTCTGCCAATTTGTACTGTGCATTTGTACGAAATAGTGTTCTCAGCATTGACACTCATAACATCCGGATATCGAGCGGTTCTGAAAAACACCGAATGCACTATTCATCAGGTGATGACAATATTCAGCCCAGTTTTAATCTTTATATAAAGATGAATAAGCATGTCCATCTCATTAGCAAACTTGCTTCCATCTTTAATAGACAGTAAAATGTCTATAGCAGAGAGTTGTTTTTAAAATAACCTTCCTCACACTTACCAGTAAACATTTGATTTCGGTGCCTATTTTATATATCTGTATATCCAGGGTCACATGAATAGAAAAGGGGGGTCTCAAGTAGAACACATAAGAAGCCTGGTTTAGAAGGCACCATTGGATAGACTAAGCAGGGGTTAGGAGAAAGGTGGGGGTAGGAGGATAGGGGAAGGGGACAATGAAAAAGGAAGGGGAGGGGGTAAAGTAGAGGAGGAGAAGTAGGACGGGAAGAGGAGGAAAAGAAGAAAAAGGAGGAGAGTGTAAGAAGGGGAAGTAGAGGAGGCAGCAACCGTGGGTCTTACCCTCCACCCGCAGTGACCACTGGACAAACTTGCCTCCTCACATATGGAAGGTTCCTTCCACCTTAACCCACATGCAAGTTACCAGACCCAGGGGAAGTTTTGGGGGGAATAAGACACCAGAGCCTGCTTGGAACCCCGTGCCCCTCACCCTCTGACCCTCCTTAAGTTGACCTGATGGCATGGTACCTGAAGGACCACAATGGGCAGATTAGCCGTCTGCTCCCTGTTCTCCAGCCTTTCTAGGGTACAAAGGCAAGTAGGGAGAAGGGCCTTGGCTTTCTCCTAAGGCATCCCACGTGTTCCTCCTGCCACACTCTCCAGGCCCTTGTACAGCAGTCCCTCTGGGAGCCTGCAACTCCTCCTCGAGGGCCAAGCAGCTGTTTGCAATGGGCCCAGCCCTGGCCCCAAGCAGAGGAGGAGCATGTCCACAGGCTGGACCCGGGGAGTCACGGGGCATCTGAGGACAGGCGGCTCCAATGCTAGGAGACCCGGGGCTGCCCCTCCCCACACACTGAGCCAGCAACAGTGAAGAAATGGGGCGGGCCTAAAAAGGCAGAAAAGACTAGAGGCCCATTTTCAGTCACCACTGAAGAACAGGGACCAGCCAGCCAGCCTCAAGCCCGAGTTTGATTATATTAACACCGTGGCTTGGCGGTAGTTTACAGCACCAGCCTGCCAGGGGTGGGGTGGGCTCTCCTGCCTGCACACCATCCCGAGCAGAGATGTTTGGAAACACTGATATTTGTTGCCTGCTTAGACAGCAAGGATGAGAAAGCAGGCACTGACCTCCCAGCCTTCGGAGGCTGCACAGCACCCCCAGCTGGTTGGATTCAGGATGGCCAGGTTCCTTTTCTCAGTACCAGGATTATGGCAGAAGGACTCTCTGTCAGGCATCACCAAGTGTCTGGCGCCCCTCTCATCACCACCTGTGACTTCAGAAATGCTCAACTCATCTGAATCTAATTATCTGCAAGTGGCCTGAAGCTGGAGTCCAGCCCCTACATTACGCAAGCCCTTCTGCATGGCATCTATCCGTTCCTTTCAAAGTGGCCAGCCGGCCCTCCTGCTCCTGGGCGAAAAACGCCTTCTGAACTAACTCCCAGGTGTTTGATGCAGGAAAAGGTGGGACAGTCCCAGGGTGACCAGTAGGATCCCTGTCTCTCAGGAGGACCTGAGGTGGTGTGGTACTGTACCCACACACACCAGCTCCACACTTCAAAAAAATGAAAGGGTGCTCCTGGATCCCAATCAGTAATAAAGACAAGCTACATAACAGTTATGTGACAGGCCATCTGCTACCCACATGGACTGGAGGCAACTCACTGTCTTAGCCCTGATGCCCGCAGGAATCCCAGTACCTCCTACAGCCAGCTCTGCTTCCGAGCCACTGAGATCAGAGAGATGGAGTAGCAAGCACAAGAGCCCGCAGCCAGGCGCACACACATGCTCTCCTGATACACAGGGCCCTTCACTGTCCTGTTCTTTAAGGATCTGCAGAACTTTCTCTTCCAGTGTCTGACATCCAACCGAGCTGGCAGCAGGGGAAGGCCCTCCCCAGGTACTGCCTGCTGTGTCCAGAGTTGACCCAAACTGCCCTCGACTAGTGACTAACACCAGAATTTGGGGAGGGAGTTCCAGAGAGCTTCTTAAAACTGGCCCTGTGGACCCACTTGCACGAGGCAGGGTCTTGGGGCCACTGAGGCTGAGAGTTATGTGTGTGCCTGGGTTATGTGTGTTCCACCTGCTGGTTTCATTCTGGGCCCCCTGCTGAGCCCCTCAAGGTCCTTTTTTGAAGGAATTGGGTCTGCCCACTGTCCTATTTTATTTTCCTCAAGCCCAGAGAACAAGGGCATGTCTGAGCAGGGTCACAGGCCCTCTGCAAAAGGCTAGCATGCAGCTCTCAGGGGACCAGCCCTCTGTTCCAGGGCATTGCTAAAGGGCGGGAAAGCCCCTGCTGCAGCCAGAGTGGCAGTACAAAAATATCTGGGGTGTAGTTTTCTTGATACGGGCACCATACACAGAGCCCCCATCTTGTGTCATAAAGCAGACAGTCACTGCATGCAGGTCCTCAGCCCCAGGCTCTCCAGCCAGCATCAGCCTGAGACCACAGAGTCACATAGCCAGGACATACTCTGTGAAGGCGTCTCAGCCCTCCTGCTTCAGAATCACCTACTGAGGGGGTAGCTAAGCTGGTAGAAGGGACTGGAGCCTGCACCATCGGCCTAGCCATGGGTGGCTGGAAAACAGGGCAGTCCCAGGCTTCCCTGCAGCTCCTTAAGAATCTCCAAGCAACACAGCTCCATGTGTGAAGCTGTAGGTTCCATGTGTGCCCCTAATCAGGTACATACTGACATCCTACGGGTCATACAATGAGGTCAGCTATAGCAGACACTGCCATCCCCGTTCAGTTTGCCTCAGAGATGAGGCGGCATTTTATGTCCGCTCTGCAGATGGGAAACCAAGGCATGCTAGATGCTTCTGTTGTGCTAAGTCCCAGTACACAGGGAAATGCAAGATGCAGGGACCTTCCTTCCCAACCCCCGATTGTGAGCTGGATGTCCGAAGCGTGGGAAACAGCTGTCCTCTGCCCCTTTGGCCTGGAGCCTCCAGGGCACTGACCCTCTCTAAGCTCCATCTTGGTGACTCTTCTCATCCTTCCCACAGAGATGGGTCACCAAGAAGAAAGTGCAGTCTCAAAGCCACACTAGTGTAGCTTCACCAGAGTAGACCCACCTAGAGGGAGAGAACCCCTGGAAGACAACAGGCAGAGCCTGGATAGGAGGAGGAGGAGTTCTACCTAGGAAGCTGGCTTTTAGGGACGTGTCCACAAAGACTCACAAAGGAAAGCAGGTGGTGTCAGCAATCTGCTTAAGAATTCTGGGGTGTGGGTAGAGCAGCAGTGGGCAGACCTGGGGGTGTTGTAGAATATGGGGCCTTGTTACACTAAGTCTGAAGTTACCCCCATTACCCTCAGAGCTAACAGACTCTTTTCAGTAATGACATGTTCCAGAACCTCACACCCCATACACTCCAGTCCAGCCCTGATCCCTAAGATCTTCTGGGAAGTAGACGGGAGTTTGTGGAACCTCTGGGTAGGACTGGCTGTACCCCACGGACAGAAAGGAGGCAGTGTCCTGGTCCTTCAGCAGGGGAGGCTATATAAAAAGGGGCTCGCAGGGCATTCCCACTTTCACACTGCTTCTCCTCACACAATTGCCCCAGCCGGGCCTTCCCTGCTGAAAGTCAAGCCCTGTCAAGAGACAGCACCTCCCCCAAAGGTCCTCCCCATGTTCTCAGCATCCCAGAGCCTGACTAAATCCAAGGGGCTCTCCCTGTGCCCACCATGGCAATTGCAGGCTGTCCCATACTGGGGCAGAGACTGGCTTTCCTGTACCCACATCGTCTGCCACTGCCCTCTGTGAGCTCTGATAGTGGAGGAACATTGGCTAGGCTCAGCATGTCAGCTGGGCCTATACCCCCCAAAAGTCTAAGCGGTACCTGATCCTGTATCATAAAGGGAGGAGAATCACCACTGAGTACCTGGGTAGGGACACGTCTGTCTTCCTGAGTCACCCACCTCTGGCTGAGGGAAACAGGGAAGCCAGGCCAAGTCCATCTGGCTGGCTTTGAGTGGGCTGAAGGCCATGCATCACTATAAATGACCATGGTGAGAACCACAAAGAGCAACTGTCACTGCTTCTTGGGACCTGGCCTGGCAGAGCCTCCTCGAACACAATGGAAGGCTCAGTCCCACCCAAAGATGTCCGAGGATCACAAGCACTGTGCAGGTCATGCTGGAGAGCAGGATTAAACGTGAAGACGAACAGGAATGAGAAAAGAGCAGCAGGGGAACGCGTCCTCTGCATCCATCAAGGGACTCCTACCTTCAACTACACAAGGGGTGGACCCCAGGGGGCTTAGCACAGTGCTTCTGAGGCAGGCCTGGAAACACAAGCTGGTCTCTGATTGGCCAGTGCTCCATGGGGCCTGACAAGCGCCTTCTTTTGGTTCTCCAAAGCCTCTGTGGGCTTGGCAGGAACTAGCTCATCTGGACAGGCACCTCCAATAACTGACGCGGTTTCCAATGACTGTTGAGTATTTTTTCTGCTTCCCATGTTAACTGTGCTTCACTTGACAAAGTCACCTAAGCAGGTATCTGTCCCCTTGACACATCCCACTTGAGAAGCTCCTGGCAGCCAGAGATGGTTTACCAGTTGCTCACCAATGCCCTGGCACCTACAAAGGCTGTGAGATCGAAATGCCACCGAAGCCTGGCAATGGTGGCGCACGCCTTTAATCCCAGCACTCGGGAGGCAGAGACAGGCAAATCTCTGTGAGTTCGAGGCCAGCCTGGTCTACAGAGCTAGTTCCAGGACAGGCTCCAAAGCCACAGAGTAACCCTGTAAAAAAAAAAAAAAAAAAAAAAAAAAACGAAATGCCACCGAAGCCAATTTCCTCACCATAGCCCTAGGCTTCCCCTCTGCACAATGCAGGAGGGTGGCCCACCGGTCCTCTCGCCACATCACACTCAGGCTAAGATGCTCGTCAGTCTCAATGGGAAGCCAGTTTGCCCAAGCTGTCCCCAGCCACACATACATATTGTTGTCATTTTGTTCCATTTATTTGTCCTTTTTAGAGGATGATATGAAACTCCCCATTGTCGAGACATTGGTAAGAAAGAAAAGGATGGAAAACTGAATTTGCCCATAAGAACCCAGCATTAGAGCCCCAGAGATTGCTCTACAGATTACAGATACTTGCTGCCAAGCCTGGCAGCCTAAACTCAATTCCTGGAACCCTGATGATGGAAGAGAACCGACCCCTGCAAGCTGTCCTCTGAACACACACACACATAAATGAAATACCAAAAAAAAAAATGTTAAGAAAGAACTCTATAATTAGGAAGCAAAGGTATGCCCGTGTCATGACCAGAAGCATCTCAGAGTCTGCCCCTGGATCTCCAAGTTATTACACTTTGAGGAAAGTGGGTCAGTCTGTGGTTCGTGTCTTAGGTCTGAGTCACCAAATAATAGTAACATTTACCAATGATGTGGGGTCATTACTGAAGCTGGGAATATTCCAGAAAAAAATGACTGTGTTCATAAGGAGCTGAGGGGTTGACGGCTGAGACTACGTGACATGGGGGACAGAAAGAGACCCTGGGGCCTGCTGTTTGCACCCAAGTCTGTTTCTCATCTCCTGTCCTTCCGTTTCATCCCTTCCTCCCAGAGCCGGAAGAGGTGGCCAGGAGCCACGATTGGGCGGGTCCATTCCTACTTCCTGACCCCCAGATCCTCCTCATAGAGAAGTAGCCACAGTGGGAGGGGCATGGAGGTACCTGGTTTACATTGCACACAAACAGACCTCCAGTGACTGAGCTTGGGGCCTCGGGAATGGTGACAGTCACAAATGAGCACGGCTTCCCATGCTTCCCCCATCCTGAAGACCCAGTGTGGCCCTCTAGGGAGACCAGGCTCAGCTAGCTCCAACAGCACATGCTAACAGCTTCTAGCCTCATCAAGAACCCAAAAGATCACAAGAGAAATCATGTAGCTTGTCTGTGCTTCACCAGGCTGTGTATTGCTCTCACAAGAATCTCCTGTTGTTACAATCATTCATCTGCTCACAAGTGGGGAAACTGAGGCCCAGGCCAGCTGGGAAGAATCAGAGTTGGGAAGGGCACGCAGATTGCCTCGCCCAAGTCTCCTGTTCTTCCACCTACCACCTGGTCTGCAGGCAGGCCACGTCCCACAGTGATTGCAAGATGGCCTGGTTAGGGCCCAGGCAGGCTCCACCCATTGAATCCCAGCACATCCAAGCTGGGCCCGAATTGCTACAAGCATCTGGCAAAGTGCTGACAGCAGATAATCTGATTATGTAGGAGAATACAACTAGATGGGGAGCCCAGGTGTCACACAACATTGCTTTCTTCCTTAAACTGGGGGGACATGTGGACCAGCCCACCCTGTGGCAGGACCTGTGGTCACCAGGAGCTCTAGGGCTCCAGGGCCATGAGCATCTCTTCACCTCCCATTGTGCACAGAGCACAGAAACGTCTCAGAACAGCTGTGGAAACACATATGCACATAAGTGTGCTTTCATACTCGCACACATATGTGCAGTTACACGCACAGTTGTTCACACATGCGGGCATAAAGCACATACAGGGACATGCGCACCACACTGGGCAAGCACATTACACACACACAGTCTTGATGTGCACATAGCATCCATGAAAACAACCCTGGAACTGACCTGTCCTGTGCCTTCACACACACACACACACACACACACACACACACACACACACACACTCCTCAGGTGACTACGATACCACCATGAGGGGTCTGGGCAGTGGGCCACATGCAGATGAGAGCCAGGCCAGAAGACAGGAGCTGCATGGCACCTCCTTTCACATATGTACTCCTCCCCAAGTTTCTTGATGTCCCAAGAGGATTTAGGAAACCCTTCCCTTTCGCAGGTTACTAGAGAGCAGAGCTTGCGAGACAGTCCTGAATCCCCGAGCCTAGGTCACTGCCTAAAAGGCATTTGCGGAGCCACCCAGTCAGTCTCGGGCCCCCTCAAAGTGACACACGCTCTTCGTTCCAATTTCCAGGAATGAAAACTGAGGCACAGCAACTCATCCTGGCCTAGCTAACCCCTCCACCTCAGAGGCAGAGACAGTACGTGTCGGCTCCTCCTCAGCTGTGCACAGCCCCTGGAGCCACAGCAACCTCACCACCAAGGAATGTCCCCCACAAATCATCGCCAGAGTTCCCACAGGCCAAGTCAAAAGCCTATCTGGTCTGTATCATATCCTGCTAGCACAGTGCCAGGCCCTGCCTCCCTTCCTGAGCGGGATGGGGATACCAGAGACAGCTAGCGAAGCTCTGGAGACCCCTACTTCTCTTTCAGTGGCATTTCTGTTCTCCTGGTGTAGGGTCACCGAGGCAGGCAGGAACTGGGGGCCTGCCAACCCACTAATGAGGGGCTTTCCAGCCACGGCAGACGACCCAGAGTGAAGGTCCTAGGATAAGTTTGGAATATCCAGCTAGGAAGGAGGGACAAGAGGAAGATTAAAGCCAGAGGGAGAGGACCCAGTGGGGAAGGGTAATAAAAAGCAAAGGGGGTCAGGGTCAGGACACCAGGGACCCACATGGAGACATCCTCCAAGTTGGTTCCACAGGATCCAGCATGTCCAAGGCGGCCTAAGAACAAGAAGAAAGATGTCTGGTGCCAGGAGGGACTCAGAAACCCCTTCACCACTGCCCCCAGCACCTCCAGGCCAATGCAAGCTAAAAGCCTGTGGTACTTGAAGGTTCTGCTGACGGTGAAATAGCTGGGTGGTCCGAAAGGAGATGTGGAGACCAACACCCACTGAGTTCTCTAAAGGGAAGTGGAAAGGGAGGGGCAGGGGCAGGGGAAGGAGGAGGAAGGGAAGAGTTTAGGGGAGGAAAGAAGGAAAGTGCAGGTAGAAGAAGCAGAAGGAAAGAGAATAAACTTTGCACTGGCCAAACAGAACACCCCATCTGTCCCCTTGGGTCCTGCCTGGACTGCGCCCCCAAGCTGGGACCATAGCCTAGAGTACTGGCTCTCCCAGGGTAAAGCTAAGAAATGGGTGTGAAATCAAAGACCAGTATGTCAGGCAGGAGGGTAGCCCTTCACTCAGGACTCTGACCAGGCAGTGGGAGGCTCTCTGCTCATTCACTGTTGAGCTTCTATCCAGACAGCTACCAACGAACTAACCACCGGCATTAACTGTGCCCAGAGCCATCGATGGGCAGGTTGGACAAGCCCACATTACAGCAAACAGTGTCCTGGGGTTGGAGAGATAACGCTTGGCACACTAGGCACCTTGCCATCCCTGATGTTCCGTGAGGGGACCAGGTCAGAGCCTTACAATCTGCTCAACAATACCCTGCGGGAGGGAACAGGCTGATGAAGCAAGGAGATACAGAATGGAGCAAGAGGCCTCCAGCCAGAGGCAGGGGCAGGCATTGGGCATCAGCTGGCCTCCGCTAAGGGTGTGGCTATGAGGAGCATCCAGAAATATCTACAGGGTGGGGTGGAGAGGCAGTCTCTGGCCAGCGCCGCAGGGCCAGCCTCCAGGACAACATCATCAGGGAAAAGGCTGTGAGCTAGCCCCACATCTGGGCAAGAACAGCTGGAGGGGGCCCCATAGCTCCAACCCTGCAGCCAGAGTAATACAGTCTGACCGACACAGAGGGCTTCTACAGGGAGCTGAGTTCCTCCATCAACTGGACGTAGCGGGGAAAGTGAAGGAGGGCTGGAAGGAGGACAGAGGAGGGAGGGAGGACCCAAGGATGTCCCTGTAGCCAACTCATTGAGTCACAGGAAATTTAACCATTCAGTATCTGTCAAGTCTCACAAAACTTGGCTGCCTTGCCCTGCAAATTATTGCAAAAAGAAGTCATGTGACTTGAGCCCACCAATAGCACATGGAGGAGATGACCTCAATTTCCAAATATTGGGGTCACGTTTCATTTCCCATTACCGCCCCCCCCAGCTAAGACTTTTAGCAGCTCCCACTGCAATCTGATTTCCCACTCCTTCACACACTTGGCCAAGAAGGAGGCTGAAGAACTGTGCTCACAGAAAACTCAGAAAACATCTGGCAGATCCCGAGAGGGAGAGAAGAGCAGAGCAGGGTCTGCCTGGACTTTCTCCCGACTCGCCTGCCTCGAAAGTGGGCCGCTGTCCCTCCGGCCAAGCACTGAGAATGACTTCAAAGTGGGTCCCACCACAGGAGCAGGAGAAAGCCACCTAGAGCCCACCCAGAAACCAGTTTCTTTGCATACCTCAATAAGCCTTTTTTTTTTTTTTTGTCCAAAGCAAAAAGTCTAACACCACAGCTAGGACCCAGGCAGCCCCTTCCGAGTGGCCACACCCTCAACAGCAAAGGGAAGTAGAGGTGGGGGTGACCTAGCACAAGGATGGAGAGAAGCAGAGAAGTGGGTGGCCACAGGGCAGAGCAGGGCTGGTTGATGCCAGGAATGTCCTACCTATGCCCATAGTAACCCCAGCTTCTGGGGTAAGGATTCCACTGAAGGATTTCCTCCTGAGGTTCTAGGGAAACCCCAAAAGAGGAGCCAGGCAGGGGTGAGTGCCAGAGGAGCATTGTGGGAGTGGGGGGAGGTGGGAGACTGACCCCATCCTGTCTCTCCTTCACTTTTCTGAGGGACTCCATCATCCCCTACTTATAACTGAATCCTGCAAAAATCCAGGTTAGTTGGTCTAAGTCACAGTAAAGTGGGCATCAGCCACGCTCTCCCTCCATCCCCCAAGGTCCTGGAGCCCCTTCCAGGCCACTTTCGTTTATATCACAAACCCACTGGGCACTAATGATGCCAGGAAGCAGGAGAAGAATTATTATAATTGGCCATGGAGCATGGAAAATTATTCTCCCACTAGTCCTGGAAGTGCCAGCTAAGAAGAGCCTTGTCCTGGACATGAGCTGGCCAGTCCACTGCAGCCACCCGCTGTTCTGCAGCCTAAACTCCTAACCACCTTCTCCTCCCCTATCAGCTCATGCCCGGATGCCTTCCTACCCTGGGCCATGGTGGTTAGGGGTCTGGGAAGATTTATCCCACAGCTAACTAACAAAAGTGATGCTGAGAACAGCATCGCTGCCCAGATGTGTGCTTGGAAGTGTTGGAACCCAGACAGGGACAGTCAGTGCCTCCTTGATTCTTCCCAAGGGATCAGGGTTCCTTCGAAGGGCCCATCCTGGCAGGAGGAGTCTCACATCTGCAGATCATCTGAGCAGTTCCCAGTGCAGACTCCAAGGCCCTCTCCTGGCCCGGCTCTCCGTTCAATCCATCTTTGGGCAGAGAGCCCAAGATAACTACCTCTAAAGGGGTTAGGAGGTTTGCGGTCTGATTAGGACCAGAGTTGGCCTACTACCTAACAGGGCTCCACAGTGCCTCCTGAACGCTTGGCAGGGACTACAGGGAACCCCGTCCCCTGGGAAAGTAGAGAGTCAGCCCAGACAGCGGGAGGGTGTGTGCCGAGGGAAGTCCAAAGCTGGGGATTCAAACTTCTGGGATCCCTTTCACCCCCAAGAGTCCCCAAGGAATTAAATGGCTTTGACTCTAGGGGGCGGCCCTTCCCAGCTTTCAAAGGGGAAGTTTTTACTGAAGGATTGCGTGGGATGGATGCAGCGGGTCGCCTATGATGTGGAACAGGGAATGTGAGGTTTGGGGACAAAAGTGTGACCACCTCTGCTCGGATCTAACACGAGGCTAACTCTTCCTTGGCTCGCGCGACAGCCCCACCCAACTGGCTCGTTTGAGGAGGGGGGCGGTACGCCCGCGGGGATGGAGTTGGCCGGGTTCCCTCTCCCGGGCCCCCAACGAATGGTATTCGTTGTCTTGCCCGGTGCATTCCACAGGCCAAGGGGGAAAGTTCTGCAGGCTCGGAGGAGGCCGGCGGCGAAAGCGCCTAGGATGACAGCGGCGCGTTCTACAGTCCCGGAGGCCTGGTCCCCCCAAGTCCTGAGTGCCCTTACCTGCGCGGCTCGGAGGCGGCGCCCACAGCAGCAGCAGGAGCAGGAGCAGCGGCGGGGACAGGAGCGGGGCGCCCGGGCGCGCAGCTTTCCAGCGGGTGTGTACGTCCATACCAGCGGGGTGAGCGGGCCGGGGGAGCGGGGAGGCACACGCGATGTACGGGACCAGAGACACGGCCCGGGTGGCGGACACAGAGAGGAGTGCGACAACTTTAGGGAGTCATAGGAAGCTCGGCGCCCGCCCTATCTCCCCTGCGGCGGTGTCTGTCCTGGAAGGAGCGGCGGGCGCGCTCGCCCACGGCGCGGGGATCGACTTTGACCCGGGACGGCCGGGACCCCCTCGCTGGCTGCTCGCGCGCGCCCTGTCCTCCTCCTAGTCCCTTGGCCTCCTCGCCGCTGCCACCCCGCGACCCGATCCCCGTGGGCGCTCAGCTGGAGTGAGGTCCTGCGCCAGCCGCGGGGACGAGGAGTGCGGACCTCGCCTTCGGCGCCCAGCACTTTTTCCCCCTTTCCCTCCCTCCCTCACTGCTGGCAGACACGGCGGAGGCTGTCGATCCCCAACGCCCGCAGCAAATCAGAGCCCGGCGCCCCGCTCTGCAAAGCCGGCCCCCGCCTCCCACTGGGCGCCGCGGGCGAGGGGGTGGGGACAGCGGGCGAGTCGCGGCGAGGAAGGGGCTGGCCCGGGGCGGGAGCGGACGTGGGACGGGGGCGGCGCCCCCCGTTCTTTCTCCCCGCTCTGGGCGGCGGCCTCCGAGCCCGATGGCCCACCCTGGTCCTCTATTCTTCCCGCCCCAGGTGCCCCGACGTGGACAGACTCCAAGAACCAGCACTGAGCCCCCCCGCCCCACTCCCTGGCCAAAGTTTGTTCGCTTGAGTTCAAAAGAGAGAGATTGCCCTACCACGCCGAACTTTCTCTTTAAGGAGGAATTCCGAGAGCTCCTCTTCTGGGCGGAGACTCAACTAGCAACTCAGCCAGAAGGGGCTCCCTAGACTGTGACTGACAGAGCAACCTAGCGTTAGGGACCCGCCTTCCACCTTTCCCCCAACTAGATTGTCAAGGATGCCCAGAGGGGCCTCAAGTGGACGTAGGGTAAGCACATTATTAGATGAAGTTAGCCTTAAATCCCACCCCACCCTCTGCCTACTGTCCCTGGCGGCCCAGCCACTTGTAAGGAAAAGGAGGCCAAGGGAAAAGTCCCCTTCCAGACCTGACAGCTCCCCGTTCAGAGTGAAGAGAGACAGGAGTTTCTCCCAGTTTTCTCCAGGCCCAGGAGGCCCTGTTAATGTCTGACTCACGGCCCTGCCCTTCTCCAAGAGCTTCAGGGTTTGTTTAGAAAGAATCAGAGTTAATTAAGAAGGCTTTCAGACTCAAAGCCATTGCTGCTTTTGAACACATTGCAGTCGGGGAGGATTTTGGAGTGATGGGGACCTGACTGGGACTCCTTTCTTCTCTTACATCTTCAGACCAATGTGAGATTCCCTAAATGCCCTTACTTCTCATCATTCTTCCAACCAGGAGGGTCCAGGCAGTCAGGGGGCAGAGGCAGCCAGGGGGCAGGAGTCAGGGGGCAGAGGCAGTCAGAGGGTACAGTCACCGAAAGGAATAGCTAGGATGGCTGTGCTCTTGAATCTGAACATAGGTGACCAGTACTAACTTCAGCCACACTCTGCTTAAGTGTGGGACATACCCTACAGTGGTCATCACACAATGCATAGAAGAGAGGAGGAGGGTTGGGGTGCAGCTCAGCGGCTGTGTAAGAAGGCAGCACACAGAGAGGAGAGGTCAAAGCGAGCATGAGAGCACAAGCAAGATCACAAACCCAGGCAAGGTGCAGTAAATGTTAAAAGGCACCTCGTATAGTTCAGATAAATGGTTAGGGAATTCGTGTGTATGTGTGTGAGTTGTATGAATGGCAGTGAGATGTGTACATGTGTGTATATGTACACATGTGGGGCATGTACATATGTGTATGTTGTGCATACTGTGTGCCTGTGTGTGCATGTCGTGTGGGATCTGTGCATGCATGTGTACATGTAGAAGGTGTGTGTGCACAGATGTAAAGTATATGTGCATTGTGTAATAGGTGTATGAGTTAAGTGCATGTGTTCATGTGTGTGTTACATGTACTATATGCATGCATGTGTGTTGATGAATCTGAGACCTCTGATCCTCTCTTTCCCATGCACCTCACTTAGTGAAACTTTCTCTCTGGCACTCCATGAGGTCCCGCCACACCCCTTTGATCTGGAGTGGCCCTGCCCCACCTACAAGAAGATCAGCCTCTCCCTGTGGACAGGTAGTGCTACCACAGGTCAGCAACATGGTTACCAACAGTGTGGCCTTCCCAGTTCTACCTTGGGGAATGCCTCGCTTTTCCCCAAGCACACATGAGCTTCTCTTCTGACAGTCTAGAAGCTAGACCCTGAGAAGCCAACTTAATTGTACATTCCAAGGTCCTGGAATGCTCTTGTCAGGAGCCATGGGAAGCTTGGGTTTGTGGCTCATGACACAGATATGTGCTGGACAGTTTTATGTCAACTTGACACAAGCTAGAATTATCTGAAAGGAGGGAACCTCATGAGAATATCTGTAAGATCGAGCTGTAGGGCATTTTCTTGATTAGTGATTGATTGGGGAATGACCAGCACACTGTGGGTGGTGCCATCCCTGCGCTGGTCATCCTGGGTTCTATAAGAAAGCAGTCTGAGCAAGCCATGGGGAGCAATCCAGGAAGCAGCACCCCTCCGTGGCCTCTGCATCAGCTCCTGCCTCCACGTTCCTTTCCTGCATGTGTTCCAATATTGATCTCTTTGATGATAAATTGTAAGCCAAATAAATCCTCTCCTCCCCAAGTTACTTTGGTCGTGGTATTTTGTAAAAGCAATAGACACCTTAAGATACATGTTTTATCTTCTCTGAGGAGTAAGCCACACAGTGCCTGGGCCGTGCTGGCAAACAAAGTTCCTAATGGGGTCCAAACCTGAATTTGGGAGAAATGAGTTCCTATCTCACCAGAAAACTCAGAGAAAATTCTCCCAGTTGGGTGCTTTGATGTAGGTACACAGTGGTAAGAGGATGGGCTACCCTTCCATTGTTGAGTTCCACGGGTATGTGAAAACCTCAGTCATCCGTGAGACTTTCAACAAGGTCGCCTGACACCACCCCACACAGTCCACAACCTACATCAGGCACACATAACAAGAGAGCTCACTCATCCCATCTACAAGGGAAGGAAGCTGCGAGTCAGAGATGGCAAGGGGCCTGCCCAGAGCACCAAATCTACGACTCAGTTCACTGTGGCAGAGCCAAGATGAGTGCCCAGTCCCCGCAGCTGCTCACTAGGCTCAGGGTTCTTATCCTTTCCTGGTAGACAGACTCCAAACGCCTGCCTCCCAGCAGGAGCATCCGAGCCGTATCCTGCTCAGGCACAGGCAGCCCCATACCCAGCATCCTCCTGTGCCCTTTGGCTTCTCACTATAATAGAGAGCTCTTGGAAATCTACTCGTTGTTTGGCCTGTTTACCAGCATGACTTTAGACTCTAGGGGCCTGCAAGCTGCCTGTGGACCCCACCCACACCAGCCTTCAATGTTGCACCAGGGTCCATGGGCACGGGAGTAGTTTGTGCTTTTACCTTTCTCTCTCCTCTCTGTCTTACCTGGCCCTATGCACCTGCTAATGGCATGCCAAAATGGAATGGCTGACCTCCATCCAGTGCCCGCTGCATGTCCCAGCCAATCACACACACACCGTTACCCTTTGTTGTAGAACATGGTCCTGCAAGCTAGCAGCTGCCATTATCATCAGGTCAGTTGTGCCCGCTTGAAGGAGTCCATCATGGTTAGACTTGTGGACTATTGCTGTGCTCTCGGGGAAGGAGGGAGTGAGGAAGGTCATTGGGCCTTTATCTGCGACTCCAGGGGAAGGAGAGGCAAAGGGGGAGCTCTGAGGGGTGGGAGGTGTTTCTCTCCTTCTCAGAACATATGGAGTATCCCGGACAGTTGTCCTCAGGTAGGGCTCCACTGACCCTCCAACAGGTCACAGGCCTCTGTGGCTCTACAGTAGGTACAGAAAGTCATGGATTAGCTGTGGCTCTGAGTTATGGCTAGGGATATTCACGCCAGCAGGTTTGCCTTGGTGTTATGCCCAGGGAAGAGCTCTATCCATCCATCTTTGAGCTGGTATTCAGAGGTCAGGCCAATGCCACAGTTGCACATGCCACTACTGCAAGCCCTGGACATGAGATGCTTGTCCCCTGTGAAGTGAGGTGGTGAAACCGACCCTGGGATTCCCAAAGACTCAGATGAGAAGTTAAGCGGCAGGTTTGGGACAGAGGGTACAGGATAGCCCTGGATTTTTCCCTCTGTGTGTCCAGCCACTCCCTGTACCGAGCTGTTTCCATGTCCTGTCCACCGAGACTGGCTTCTTTAACCTAGTCTGGCTAGCCTTTCCCCACCGGTGCCAAACAAGCCTTTGAAAAATGATGGGATTTCCAGGCAAAACAGCCCAGGAGACAGTAGGCTGACTTTTGGCATGAAAAGCAAGTTTGCAGAGAATCAGACGACAGCGTCCTGAGATGCGTTTTCCAGACGGTGGCAGCTGGCGCACGGATCGTCTCCCGTAGTCTGTTTTACAGAGCCGGCTGGAGACTGCAGGCCAAGGAAAATGTCCATGGGAGAAATTCCTGTTTTGTCTCTTTAAGAACCGTCTGCAGAGGTGGAGATAGCACCATACTGCAGAGGACTCTCCTCAGGATCAGTGAAGTCACCAAAATTCACCTAAATCCCTGGTTATCTGTGACGACCCTCCTGCACAAGACTCTGATCTCACCAGATCTGCCCCCGCAGGACAGCATGTGCATGCTGGCCAGGATTGTGGGCAGCTCCTGCCGAGCCAGCCAGCCCTTGTATGGGACATTTGGGGATGGGTAAAGTCCCAGGAGGAAGAGGCCTTGTGGCACCTGCACTCAGAAAGCAGTCACTTTTAGGAAGGTGTACGGATTAGTCTTTGTCACCTTGACACAAACCACTGTCATCTAGGAGAAAAGAACCTCAGCTGAGGAATTTCCGGCCCAGATTGCTCTTTAGGCATACCTGTGTGTCATTTTTTTTTGATTGTTGTTTGATATCATTGGTCTGGGAGGGCTCAGCCCACTGTGGGTGGCGCCATCCCTGGACAGGTGGTCCTGGGAGATACAGAAAGGATAGCGGAATGTGAGATTGGGAACAAGCCAATCATCAGCATTTCTCCATGGTCTCTGCCTCAGTCCCCACCTTCCGGGTACCACCTGGGTCCCTCAGTGATGGATGGTGCTTGGGGCTTGGAAGCCAAATAAACCCTCTCCTCCTTAAGTCATGGCACTTATCACCGCAATAGAGAAACAGCAGAGCAGAAATAGAGGTGATCCGGACTAGGGATGGGAAGGCATGGTCAAGGATGAACAACAACGTCCTGGAACTCCAGGGAGCAAGGGCTGCAGGGGCCCACAGATAATGCACAAATGTCGCCTCAGACATTGTCCATCACAGCGTGGCTTCAGCCAAGAATAATGTAGCCCTCCACACCTGCATGAGACCCCCCCCCCCCCCCCGCTCTCTGCCCTTCACAGACCACAGATAGAGGAACCAGGGCCCAAGATGATCAGCATGGGAGAAGAATGGGGTTCTACTCTCCCTCCACCAGCACCTCCGTACACACTTCCTCTACACAGCTACTACTGACTCCCTGGTCACCCGTCTGGCCCTAGGAATTGAGAATCCACTATGAGGGATTCAAAGGCAACTACTCCCATTTTAAAAATGACCAAACTGGGGCCTTAGGGACCCAGCTGATCTTGGACAGCAGAGCTTTGAACCTGTCTAGTTCTATGATAACGCCGGTTGCTGCTAACAGCCAGGTTCTGTGTCCTTCCTTCCTTCCCAGCAGCCACTACTCCTGTGTGCACACATCCTAAGGATCCCTCGAAGCTCACTCAGCTCTAGGCAAGCCTCCCAACACCCTGGAACTCTCCTGCACAAGGCACAAAGGGGTGTCATAGATTTCTGGTCCCACCCATCTGCCCAGCATCTGACCCACACTGAGGCCTGAGGACATTAGGTTGCTGACTGATGTCACTGCATAAGGTCCTGGTGAAATTTGGAACTGGGTCCCCAAGTACAGTGAGCACACCCTGAGCTCTCCCAAAGCTGCAGGTATGTCTTATGTGGTTCTTGGTTATGAGGTCAACTGAAGAGTAAGTGGTGGATGCTTAGAGCCAAGCCTGTGGTGATCTCGTTTGACCCCAGGACATTCTTCACCCCAGGCATTGGGACAACCTGGTCAGGCAGGCATCCTGATAGTGTGAATACAACCCTACTCGCTGGCAGCAGCACTGAGCTGTGCTCTCAGTTCTAGGGCAGTGGCCACACCCAAGCGCCTTGGGCTGCCACTCGAACAAACCTGGAACTAAAAGCAACAAAAGCCGCCTCTCCAGCCCCAAGACTGCAGGTCATTGTGTGTCGTCTCACCTGCCTTCTAGAGGCACTTGGAGGACCCTTCATACCTCCTCTCCTCCTGTCGGTGACAGGTTTCTCTGACAGGGTACCAAAGTCCACCTTGGTCTCCACACCACCTCGTTTGCTTTGTAATTACTCTAGGTCTCTCTAGCAAGGACATTTGTGACAGACGTGTGCAGTCCAAGATACCCCTACCACCATCTCAATGTCTTGAACTGAAATGCATCTGCATAATCCCTTTGCAAATTAAGTCGCATTCTTAACCCCAGGGCTTAAGATGCAAGCCTAGAACATGGTGCCACTGGTCAACCCATTACAGTCACGGACACAGTAAGACAGGCACTGTGCCCCAAGCCCTCTAGTCCCTCCATCTCCTTGAGCCAAGAAGATGCTGGGCTCCACAGCTGTGGCCTGGAACAAAGGGTAAATAGGGGCTGCCATGCAGTTGGGTGCCAGGGTAGATGCCACCCAGCTTCCTGTGCCCCGAGAGCCTGTTCCCAGCAGGAAGCCTCAGCTGGCCACTGGGCTGAGGGCAGTGTGAGATGGCCGTGCTTGCCAAACTCCAACTGGGACTGTTGGTTTTTCCAGAAGGCTCTAACTTTATTTGTTTTCATTTTGAGCATTAAACCAATGTTTTTAATGGAAATATCTGCCCTCTTAGATTTTCTTCCATAAGAGGAAATTTAAAAATGGGATCTAGCCTTTAAAACAAGTCTCTCAAATGAGTCTCACCCAGAAGCTGAATTCACTTGTTCCTTAAAGTCATTGAGCTTGGTTCATAGGGAAAACTTGGCCTGAGAGAATGATGTACGCGGTTAGGGGAAGGTGGGAGGAAGTCAGCGAGGGACAGGATGAGGAAAAGGAGGACGGCGACATTGGCGAGACTCCAGAACAATCTACCTATCTGACCCCTTTTAAGTGTGTGTGTGTGTAAGTGTAAGTACACGTGTGCAGGCACACATGCTTGTGAATCATAGGTGCATGTGTGGTGGCCAGAAGTCAACCTTAGTGTCATTCTTTAGGAGACAATTATTTTGCTTTGTCTTTTTTGAGATCAAGTCTTTGGCTGAGACCTGGTGCTCACCAGGGTATTCTAGCCTGGCTGGCCATTGAGCCCCAGTCATCCTTCTGTCTCCAGTCCCCCAGCCCTGATGTTACAAGCTTACATCGCCATATCCGTGTCCCTTTAAAAAGAAAGTCTTAGTATTTTTATGTATATGTGTATGTGTGTGAGAGAGAGTTAGTATGTATACATGTTCAGGTGTCTGAGGAGACCAAAAGAGGACATCAGGTCCCCTGGAGCTGAAGACATCAAATGTGAATGCTGAAGCCTGAACTCATGTCCTCTGTGAGGGTAATATGTGCTCTTAACCACTGAGCAATCCCTCTAGCTCCATGTCCACCTGCTTTTGGTGGGTTCTAGAGAGAAAACTCATGGCCTCATCTTACAGACAAGTATTTCCTCAGTTCCAGTTCCCGCCTCCTCATCTTTGGTCCCCACTTGAGTCATAGCAAAAAGAGCATCCAGGACCTTCAAGAGGCACTCAGAGCCATAGGATTTCCAGATGGAGATCCAGAGTCCCGCTGCCGGCATGTTCCCTAAGATGCATGCCCTTGCTGTCTGCCTCCAGGCAGATTGAATGAAGTTGATGCTCGGCTTGCTGCACAATGGGGCAGGTGTGAGGGCAAGGAGGTGGAGACAAGGGGTGGGTGCCCCCAGTGGCTGACAGTGGAGAGGACCATAGCCACAGCGCCAGCCTGAGTCTGTTGTCATGTCTAAGAGAAAGTTTTGGAAATATGCTGCTGAGTTAGCTCATCTTGAGTCAGTCGGTGGGGCCCGGATGCCCTCAAGAGTATCCTCCTAAGAGGGAGGCAGAAGATAACTGACAAACTTGTGATGATGATGGAACAGCTGTGTGATGCTCACATAAAGCCATGGGATCTGGAGGCGCCAGGAGCCAGGCAGAAGCTCTGCCTCTGGAGCCTATAGAAAAGTGGTTCTCAACCTCTCTAATGCCGCGACACTTTAATGCAGTTTCTTTTTTTAAAAAATATTTATTTATTTATTATGTATACATTTTTCTGTCTGTGTGTATGTCTGCAGGCCAGAAGAGGACACCAGACCTCATTACAGATGGTTGTGAGCCACCATGTGGTTGCCGGGAATTGAACTCAGGACCTTTGGAAGAGCAGGCAGCGCTCTTAACCACTGAGCCATCTTTCCAGCCCTTAATGCAGTTTCTTATGCTGTGGTAACTCCAACCATAAAATTATTTTTATTGTTACTTCATAACTGTTATTTTACTGCTGTTATGAATCATAATGTAAATTTTGGGGGGAGATAGAGGGTTGTTAATGGGGTCACGACGCACAGGTTGAGAACCACTGCTCTAGAGAGCATATGGTACTGTCTACACCCTGATATTAGACTGGTAGGTAGGCTCTAGATCTCAAGGAGAACGAGCTTGCTTTTGAAGCTACCCAATCTGTGGTATTTTGTAACGGGGGTCCCAGAACACTTGAACACAGCTCTTGTGAGGCCTCTTGGCCAAGGAAACAGTCTAGAGTACAGGGTATCTCAGATGAACCGAGATGGCGTCAACTGGGAGGAGCTGGGTATGTAGGAAGAACCAGTGGTGGGCTTGGGCTCACCCAACTAATGACCCAGTGGCACATTCTCCAGGAATCTCTCCTATCATGGGTTAGAACGAGGAAGAGGTACAGGGTCTAGGCCATTCCTAAACAGGTGGGGATACAACCAGGAAAACCTGCACATCTGCTGCCACCATCCCAGCTGGACTCAGGAAGAAGAGGACATAGAAGACACGGCAGTCAGGACTCCCTCTGGCCCTAATGGGAACCAGCCAACCCTATGTGCCACGTTCCTAACAAACTCAAGCCGGAGTTCTGGTGTGCTTGAATTAGGATTCTATTGCTTTGATAAAACACCATAGCCAAAAGCACTTGGGAGGGAAGGTTTATTTAAGCTTACAGTTCGTAGTCCAACATGAAGGGAAGCCAGGGCAGGAACTCGAATAGGAACCTGAAGGGAAGAACTAAAGCAGAGGAACTTCCCGGCTTGTGGTCCATGGCTTGATCAGCCTGTTTTCTTAAATAACCCAGGCATGCACCGCCCACAGTGGTCTAGCTCCTGCTACATCAGTCATCCATCAAAAAGATACACCACACTCTTCCCTTGGGCCAGTGTGGTGGGAGCATTTTCTCAGCTGGGGTTTCCTTTTCCAAAATGACCCAAGATAGTGTCAAGTTGGCATAAAAGTAGCCAACACATGAATCCGGGATCATCCACAGAGTAAAACACAGCTAGAAACCCTGAGGGTCGCGGCTGTGGGAACAGTTCCACTATGTCAATGGTCTGGACAATCTGCAACAAGAAATGTAGGATGCTCCAGGTAACAGGGATACAGGAAAAGGAGTGAGCCTTGGGGAGATTTGCAGGGTGAGGTTGGGAGCAGATGAGAAGTCGGCCTCGGCCTGTACAGCTCTAGTCCCCTCCCAAGCATCATGTGAGACCCTCTGTCCACTCACGTCCACATCAGAGAAGGTCAGGCTTGGGCCAGTGTTCAGTGAGATTCTGGGAGACGCTGGGCATGAAAAGTATCTTCTGGTTGGTTCTGAATGCCTAGGAGAAGTGGGCAGGAGGATGTGCAGAAATAGAAAAGAAAGCAGGACACCATCCCCAGGGAAGCTGGACAGAGAAGAAGGAGGGGATGGCGTCGTGATTATCTGGCAAAATGAGCTTAGCTGGGTGGGCATTCAGCTATGTCCTTGACCCAGTTTGGAAGAAGGGTGATTGCAGACATCAGTGAAGACTCACATGGCAACACTGACATGGGTAGCTCAGGTGGCATTAAATCTAACAACAGGCGTCCTTACACGAAAAACACAGAGAAGAGACACACAGAGGGGAGGAGAGGCCATGTAAAGACGGGATAAGCAGGAGATGCTGAGACCAGGAATTCCCAGACAGAGCTGACCCTTCCACGCCTGCCATCCTGACCTTTGGCCTCCAAGACTCGGGGAGAATACACTGGTGTCGTCTCCGTCCTCAGATGGTGCTGTTTTGTCGCAAGAGCTTCAGGAAACAGAATCCTGCACAGTAGACCTGTTCCTCCATGTTCAATTGGCTCTGGAGACCGGAAACTCGGAACTGTGAGAGGCAGGCTGGAATCTCAGCTTGGTGGAGGTGGGAGATGGGTATCAGCCCTGCATGGTGCCCACCCCTGCCCTGATGCTTTGTCCTGTTTGCCTCCCAGGCACTGTCCTCTCAGGTACCCGGCATCACTAGCTGGCCACCCATTGGTGGCCTCTTAGGCTCGAAACTGCTGGCACTGCAGCAAGCTCACCATGACATCCATTCTGCATTCCTGTCACCTCTGGGTTAGGAAAATTCAAGCCGTGCGCCAAGGAAAATGTACCAGAATGTTGGGAAACGAGTGTTAATGAGACCCTGGGTTTGGGCATCTCTGACTGCTGCCCCCTAAGGAGGTGTTCTCATTCACTAGGGCACCCAGCCAAAGACCCTTCCCATTTAGGATTGCCCCCATACTCTTTGAAGCCTATGGGCTTAGGCCAGTTTGGATCCCTGGGCTCTAGCTCCTCGCTGGAAAATTAAAGCAACCCGCAGATGGTGCGTGCTGGCATTGATTTGGTTCTCTTTATTTTTGTCAACAAGGAGGTTGGTTTTAATGAGAAGCAGCAGACTCAGGCTGCAAACTTTCCACTCCTGCAGGTCTCAACAGCAGCAGCCTGACTTCCCACCCCAGGTGGGGAGCTGCAGAGTTTGTGGACCTCGAAAGGAACAGAAGAAAGGTACTCAGCAGCTAGCCTCCAGCTTTCCCACTGCTGGCTGCCTGACTCCTCTGCTGGCATTCCTGTCCCCCAGGGGCTCCTCGCCCTGCAAACCTGAGGTCCAGGCACTGCCTCCTTCCTTCTTCTTGCTCAAGAGGTAGGTGAAATAGAACATTTCCTGAGAGTCTGGCGCTCCTTGGGCAATGACTCAATTTCCTGGTTTGTGACATGAGAACCAATAGGATTGTCACAGGGATTCGGTGGGATCGCAGGTCTGTGCCTGCCCAGGGTGACACTGGGAACAATCTGATAGAAGTCCCTATTCTGGGACCTCTGGATTGACCCTCTCCTTTGCTCCTGCAGATTCCGGCAGCCCTAATCTGACCCCCAACTGTCTGTCAAATTCTTCTGACCGACCGTGAGGAGGCAGTGGTATTGGCCATAGATGGCTGTGCCCTGTTCCCAGCTGTGCCCCGTGGTATCGTTTGGTGGCTTAACACTGGGCATGGTAAGACTGTGTGTGCAGCTGGCTTTGAGCAATCGTTTGAGGCCCTTGTCCTGAATCGTCAAATCCTCCCCAGGATGGTCCTGGTTTCTAACCTCGCTGTCCTGCGGTTCTTGGGGACGGACACCATTTTCCCCACCAGGTGGCAAGGAAAGTTTTCCTCCTATCTCCTTCAAAGCTGGGATTTCCTGAGAGGCGGCCATCTGTTCTCCTCAGACACTGTCTTCCTCACCAGCTGCCTGCAGATAGATATCTGGAGGGTTGACACGTGGAAGAAAAAACTGCTCTGCCTGAGCCAGAAAGAGAGAAGACAGAGTGGGGTTATGGAGAAGGAGATTCTTTTCCTTCACTCCACACGTGTCAGCTCACACAAGGCTATTCCCAGGCTTGTTCATCTGAGGGTCCCCCTCCGTGGAAATAGAGTCACCCTTACTGTGAATAAAGCCCTTGTTGACTTGGCCACACCTCACCTTCCCATCCAGGCCTTCCAGACGCCCTCTTGGGAACCAGAAACCAGTTCTTAGCATAGGCCATAAGAGCATGACTTAAGAGCATGGCCACATTTGCGTCAAATTGGGGACAGGACAGTAAAGGTACTCGAGGGTGGATAGTTCAAAGCCAATGTCCCAGGCCAGTTTTCAGTCAGGCCACTGAGGCGGCTGGTGGTATTATAGCCCCTAACTGAGACTCACTAGGCTGGAGACCTTCTCCCCTGATGCCAACAGGAGCTGGAACTGTCCTCGCAAAGGCTGGCACTGTGGGCCTTCCTTTAGACCAGCCACCGGACATCCTGGATGCAAAACACAGGATTTTTTTTTTGCTTATGTTTTGAACAAATTAAAGCAATTATCAATGCTCGGTTGAAAGTCGGGTAGACAGATAATGTTCGGAGAGAGCAATGGAAAAGGCGACGGTTTATATAATTCTTTCAGACACGTGCTGCCTTCTCTACCTCAGAATAAACCAACCGGGAGAACACGGAAGGCTTGCAGAAGTCAAGAGTTGCCCACATCGGGGGCTGTGTGTGTGGCTAAGTGAGAGATCAAGGTTCCTGGCTCCCTGTTCCTCTTCCCATATAGACAGGCAAGTTCCTATAACTAACTAACTAACTAACTAACTAACTAACTAACTAACTAAAATACATGAATGAATGAATGAATGAATGACGGTATGGTACCACAAACAGATGGGTACCTCTGTGGCCTGTGTTGGGGGCTGTGCAAACCCAATGCAGATTTAACACCACACTTGATTCTTACAATAGCCTCGCACCCCTGAAGCTGTGGACGTTTTGCCTGCTGTGCAGCTCTGAGGTAGAGTCAGGATCCGGGGGAGGATAGGGAACGCCAGACTGGAGTTTGGACGCGGTCTCCACATCTGGGCTTTGGGATGTCTTTATCCCTAGCTTGAATGACTCACCAGCTCTTCCTTCACTGAGGCCGCTGGTGGCTGGATTTGAGACTTGTCGCCAGACTGTTTCTTGTAAAGAGAAGCACAGGCTCCCTTTGGGGCGGGTGGTGGGTATGGATTTAGAGAAGGACTTCCCTGAGAGATGGGCTGCTCAGGGAAGCCTGGGGTAAAGGCTAGTCAGTGATTGCCTAATCTGGATTGCTGACCTCCTTTTCTCCCTCCTAAACCAAGACTGTTGTTCCAGAAAGCCCACGTTGCCCTGGCTGCCAGGCTGAGTGAGTCCATCCACAGGAAAGTCTCCGTCACCTCAGAGGCCATGAGCAATTGCTGGACAGAGGGCGGGCGGGAGGGATGGAGACAGCATCTTTCTGTGCAGAGGGCAAGTCCTCTCCGGCCTCACCCTAGCCCGTGGGCAAAGACAGCGGTGACTAAAGGCGCGGAGGCACAAAGATTCTGAGGTAAATGGGCCACAAGTGGGGGAGGCGAGTTCAGAATGGCACAGGACACAGGCACGCAGGGTCAAAGTGGGTAATGGTGGAACCCAGTGCCAGCATTAAGCTCCAATGTTCAACATAGTTAAGGCAACATAGTAGCTACACAGAGGCTTCTGGATTCTGTGGCAGCCACAGCAATAGAAGTTCTGATAGGAGATCATATGGCCAGAGGGGTTTCCGAACCCATTCTTTCTACAGGGTTAGAAGACATGCCTCCCCCTCCCTAAGTTCTGATGAAAGAAACTCAGGGAGTTTAAATGTGCAAACATATAATACATTCCTCCATCCCTGACTGGTGGAGGACACATTTCAGCCCTCTGGGAGAGCCTGTTAGGTGAGCTTAAGCGATCTCTTTCCTCTCTAACCTCAGCTTTTTCGGTACTGGATTCTGGCAAAGCAGGGAATAAGCACGAAGCACGTGTTGTGAAAAGTCTCCCAGGTGAGCACGGAGTGTGCACTCTGTAATCTTAGCTTTAGCTGTTACCTGAACCTCCTGGTGGCTCTGAGACCGTACTGGGAGATGAGGGGTGACTGAAAAGTACCCTCAACCCCACAGACAGTTCTAACGAAAGCAGCTGTGTGTGTGTGTATGTGTGTGTGTGTGTGTGTGTGTGTGTGTGTGAGAGACAGAGAGAGAGAGAGAGAGAGAGAGAGAGAGAGAGTAAGGAGTAAGGTCCATGGAAATGCATCACACAGGGTAGGCAGTATGCTGGAGCAAGCTTTTAACTTGTACATGGCTTCTGCCTACTCTGGATAATTCATCAGTATAACCCAGAGGAGATTCGAGGATGCCTATCTGTCAGACTCTGGTTTCTCCCACTGCTCTTGATTGGAGACCCTGCTCCCACAGTCCTGTACTGCTGTCTTTACTGCTGTCTGTACTTCCCAATTAACTCTAGAGTCCCCAGTGGACTCTAGTCTGGGCCAGCCTCTTCCAAGTGACCATATAGGGGCGGCAGATGCTGGTGCATTATATTCAGGTTCCTGTGAAGTCATTAGCTCACCCCAGCTGTGGACGGCCTGGGTGTTATGGCCGCAACATGGAAGCCACAGCGGCCATAGCTTGCTGACCCCGGTTTTAGCCAATATCCCCCGTTTTTTAGACAAGCCAAGTATGTTCATCTGGTGGCAAAAGTCACATGTGGCTTCCTTGGGAGCTGCTTCAGGCCTGGCCTACCGCTGTGGCCTGCAGCCCTCACCCCCAGGCAGGGCTGTGCACTATGACCCTGGGGTCACCCTTGGGGTCACTCATGTGTGGGTACAGTGGAACCTCAAGCTTTCTCCCAACCAGGGCGGGAATGTGTGGGAAGGAGGGACTGCCCTGACGGGAAACAGCTGGGTTAATTAGTGACCTAGGTTAATCCTGCTCTGTGAGAAACACCATCCCTTTTCAACAGCAGAGCCACCTCTGAGCCCGGCTTATCAGTGTCTGGCCACAAGTCAGGCAGCAGGAAAGATAATTCTATTGCAGGCTTGGGTGGGTGAGTGGGAAGGGAAGTGGGAATTCCCAGACCCATCTCCGCAGCTATACCGTTCTTCCCTGTTGCACAAACCCTTGTCAGATGCCTCACCCCGAGAAGCCTGCCCTCCAGGGACCAGACATCCTATTTATAGCTCAGCCCATCCCCACATCTCCCCTTTCTAACTGGTACTTGTCGTCAGAGCAGGGAGAGCCTCAACCAAAATTGCTGGACTCCATCTAGGGTGAGGATTGTGAGGCTGAGACACAATTAGGGCCCCTGTTAGGCAACAGCCTCACTTTGTCTGAAGACATGACACGTTGGCTGCAGGCGAGGGTGCAGCCTACGAAGCCATTTGTGCAAGGGGTGTACAGTCAGCCAAGTGCTTGAAGGTGAGTCTTCATAAAGCTCAGCTGGTAAAAAGCCAGGCCACCCCATCCCAGGGATGAGCACCACGGTCAAATGCTCTAACCAAACCCCACCGTGTACCTTGCTGGAGAAGGCATAAGCTCTTTCCCCAAAGGCCATTTATAGGAAGCCAGATAAAGATACATACTTCAACCTCAAATGCCCCAGAGCCTTGCTCTAGATTCTCTCCCCTGCTATGACCATGCAGATGAGGACACAGGGTCCCCCATCTGTCTACAAAGTTGGATGTGCCCCTCCAATGTGTGTTATACAGAACGACCTGAAAATGGTGGTGTGAATACCAGACTAGGCACTGGCTCAACTGGAACCTTCCAGCATCTGCCAACTGGAAGGTCACCAAACAGTGCTCTAGGCTCATAAAGGAGAACTTTCTAGATGACTGTAGTATCAAATGTAATATGTCCAACTGCCTTAGTTAGGGATTCTATTGCCATGAAGAAACACCATGACCACAGCAGCTCTTATAAAGGAAAACATTTAACTGGGCCTGGCTTACAGTTCCAGAGGTCTAGTCCATTATTGGCATGCTAAGAAGCATGGTAGCATGAAAGCAGACACGGTGCTAAAGGAGGAGCTGAGAGTTCTACATCTTGATCCATAGGCAACAGAAGGAAACTTAGAGCTGCCCTAGGCATAGCTTGAGCATATGAGACCTCAAAGCCCCCCTCCACGGTGGCATACTTCCTCCAACAAGGCCACACCTCCTAGTAGTGCAACTCTCTATTTGCCAAGCATATAAGTCTATGGGGGTCATCCCACAGCACCAACCCCGCTCAGACCTCTCCTAGAGCTGGAAGAGTCGACTCTCAGGGTTCTCCCACCCACTGAGGTGAGAAGAAAGGCCCTGGCCTCATCAGCTCCTGTTGTATGACGTAATACTCAGAGCAGAGCAGTCACCATCTCCATCAGATCATTTGTGCCTGCTTACAAGGCCTGTCACGATTGGGCCTGTGGATGACTGAGGTTCCCGCAGAGAAGAAGGGCATCTCCCCCGAAATTCCAGGGGCTGCTCTCAGACTTTTGTATGCAATTCTTTGCTAAATGTACAGGCCTTAGTTGGCTGGTGGGGGGATACTGGTGTATACATAGGCTGGGGAACTTTACTGAGGTAGAGGCATGGCTAGCAGGAAGCCATGATCCATGCTGCATGAAGACTTCCCAATGCAGCTGTTGGGCTGTTTCCACACCCTGGGTAGTAATGTCTCACCTGTGATCTATAAATAAGTCCAACAAGCTCATTGCTTCCCCCAAGGTGATTTTAGTAGAACTGTACTTTGGTCTTTTGCTGGAACCTTATGAGGAAGGGGTGTACATTGTATACATCTCCATGGGGAGAAAATTTTCACAAGGGCTCTCATCTAGTCCTGTCTCCCAGCATCCCTTCCTTTGTCTGTAAGGAAAAACGGTCCTCAGAAGTGTAAATAGAGACTGCTTTCATTTTCTAGCCTCCTAGGCCCAAATAATCACACAGAAACTATATTAATTACAACACTGTTTGGCCAATAGTTCAGGCATATTCCTAGCTAGCTCTTACATCTTAAATCAATCCATTTCTATTAATCTGTGTATTGTCATGTGGCTGTGGCTTACCAATAAGGTTCTGGTGTCCTCCTTTGACAGCTACATGGCATCTGTCTGAATCTACCTTCTTTCTCCTGTATTCAGCCTAGTTTTCTCATCTAGTTCCATTCTGCCCTACCATAGGCTAAAGCAGCTTCTTTATTAACAAATGGTAATAAAGCATATTCATAGCATACAAAGGGTAATTCCACATCATCTTCTCATTTCTGTCTAAATAAAAAGAAAAATTTTAATTTTAACATAGTAAAATTACATATAAAAACAGATATCAAGCAAGAATTACAGTTACAGTATTTCTTTGTGAGACTAAAGTTTCATATCTAATTTGTCTCTTATTATAACTAAGGAAAACTATAACTATCTGTCTTCAGCTCCATCAGAGACCCCAGAAGGATATAATAATACCTAAGTAAACAAGAAGTGCACTGTAAGTAACTTTCAAAACTCTAGAATTGACAGAGACATCTCACTGCCTGGACAGTCACCCAAAGTTCTTCTGTAACACTGGGACATCCATCTTCAGCCTACAGGCCTATAGTATCTGGCAGACTTTTCAGTGAAGCAGGAAATTTGAAGATCTTTTCTACCTTGTACCAGCAAAGTTTGTCAGTTGCTTTTTTTGCTGTGTCCTGCAGAATGTCTGGGAGACTCTTTCATGAAGCAGGAACCCTGAAGGACTGTATCACCTTTAGACAAGTTCAGCAGTCATTTTTCTGTGGGTCCTGCATGTCCAGTTTATATAGAATACCAGCAAGCAGTCCAGGCTAGAGCAGTTTCTTGCCCAAATGAAACTTGCCTTGTCACATAGAAATCAAACTCCATAATGAGTTTCTTCAATGCCCATCAACCTCTTTGAAGTAATTGGTGCTGCCAGAAGCAGATATATATCTCTGTTAAGAAAAATCCAAATTCTTTTTATTATTATTTATTTATTAAAGATTTCTGCCTCCTCCCCGCCACTGCCTCCCATTTCCCCCCTCCCCCAATCAAGTCCCCCTCCCTCATCACCCCGAAGAGCAATCAGGGTTCCCTGCCCT
>NW_026067969.1:3346448-3410002 GCF_014885135.2 Alexandromys fortis | reverse complement strand
GTCTCCTGTGCCCATGTGTTGTAGAGTAAAAAAGCCAAATACTCAAAACCTTTTAAATACTATATTCTGTAGGTCTTTGAAGTGTTAAAGATTATCTAACTCAACTATACCTTTGTATATCTAAAACACCTAACTAACATGACTACAAATTTGGCTATTACAAATGACTATTAATCTGTAATTTTTAATTATATATTACATTTTTAAATGAGCTATATAAATATAATACCTTAAAGAGAGTAGAAACAGAACAGTCTAGACCCCAATGGAGAATGTACCAATGGGCTTCCCAAGCAAGCACCCAGCAGAACCACCCTGTCCCTTGCTGAGTTGGCATGGGCATGTGTGAGACTGAGACAGACTACTCTGAGCCCTCTGTCCAGCCCCAACCATAGCCAGATCCAGGTCTGTTCGTGGAGCAGCTTTTCCTAATTCTGCCAAGCTCAGGGGCGGAAAGCCAGATTAGATAGCCTATCTCTCTAGATGATTTCGTCCTGGCCCTCCCCCACAGCCCACACACATACCAGAAGTGCTGCCGGAAGCACCTTGGTGCCCCTTCCTCTGAGAGATGCCCCAAGCCTGACAAGTGGGCAAAATCAGGATGCTGAGTGGATGGCTCTGCCTCATGGGAAGCATCACCACACGGGTGTGGGACTCAGTGCCAGCCATCTTCCCGCAAGCCTCCTCTGCATCTTTCTGCAGCCCTCCACACCCCTCCACTTCTCTCCACAACTTTCTTTGTCCTTCCACAACCTTCCACATCCCTGTAGGCCCTACCTCACAGCTCTCTTTCTCCCTGGCCTCGATACAGCCTGTGGCTCACCTTCCCGCAGTCTTCTTGGCATTTACTGAGCTCCTGCAGCTTTACAGGTATCCTTAGGCACACTGGAAATCCCAGTGTGACACTGAAGGCCCCTCCCATGAGGCACCCACTGTGTGGCCTGGGTAGTCATAGAGAGAAACGCATGGGGACGTGGGTTTTGATTGCAGAGCGTTGGTTTGAGTCCCACATGCTCAACAACACAGAGCAGGGAAAACAATAGAAAGAGCATCTGTTGCAGGGTAGTGGTGGCACACGTCTATAATCCCAGCACTCAGGAGGCAGAGATAGGCAGATTTCTGTGAGTTCAAAGCCTACTTGGCCTGCAAGACCTAGTTCCAGGACAGCCAGGGCTACACAGAGAAACCCTGTCTTGAAAAGAAAAAAAAAAGTATCTGTTGTCCAGGTCAGAGCTATACCGTGGCTAAAGGGAGAGACACACAAAGCTAGCCAGTGAGGGGAGAGGAGGCAGGTGTGAAAATTCATGCCTTTTAATCCCTGAATTCTCTCTAGGTTTGGGATCAGTTTGCTCTACATAGTGAGTTCCTAGTCAGACAGAGTTATATAGTGAGACCCTATCTCAAAACAAACAAACAAGCAAACAAAACACACACACACACACACACACACACACACACACCAAAACAAAAACAACAGACCAAATAAATAAAAAAAAAATCTGGGTGGAAAACACTCAAGTGGGCCACAGCCCGAAGTATATGGTATTTGAACTATTATGCAGGTGACCTGTGAGCACCTCCCCTTTCCCTCAACTTCTCTAGGAAATGTCGTCCTTCTTAGACCCAGTGCCTGCCTCAGGCCCCAAGACACCCTGCAGAATTGTCCCAGCCTTCTGAAGAAGGCGGTCCTTGCTTGCTGGTCCCATCATCCACCTGGTCACCAGAGGCAGGCTGGCAGGCCGGGAGTGTCTGAGAGTCTAGAAAGGGACAGGGAAGAGGCTGAGGGACAACGAACTGCAGATCGACTGAAGGAAGTGGAAAACAGCTAATCTTCTCTTTGGCAATAAGAGCTGAGGCAAAGGCAGCCAAGGGTTCCAGTGCTGGCCACCACGCTCTGGTGCAGATGGCCGGTACATCAGGAAGAGGAGCCAGCTCCTGGCATGCTTCTGCCTGAGAATCCACATGTGCAGGCCCACAGCAAGCTCATAAGACCAAGACAGAGCAAAAAAGAGAGCAAGAGGTGACCCTGTTGTGCAGACAAGGGGAGAAGGCTTCCAGAGCCTTCTGAGAGCACCCTTTCTGGGCTTCTGGATCGAAGGGCGAGCTCATGGGAGAAAGCAGAGAGGACAAGCAAGCCTGGAGTGCAGAGCTGGGATTCACCTTCCTGGTACAGCCACAGGGGCTCACTTAGCTGTTGAGAGAGGGTGAGCTGGCATCTCAGAGAGCTGGGGTATCAAGGAGGTGTCTATGGGACCAGCGCAGACCCAGCAGCACCAGGAGGGCCAGGTTGGTGGGCTGCAGTTCTGAGCTTCTGGGCAGGGTGGTGGTAGTGGCCTGCAGCCCCTGACCTGAGGCAGAAGGGCTCTGGTCTTTCTGACCTTGTCTGAAGAGCCGGTTTATTTCCTTCTCCTGCCTAGCAGAATCCAGTCCTGTACTTCCTACACAAGTAACAGCCGAATGGAAGCGAGACCTCTTCTGGGGCTGTACAGTGATAAGCTTGCCCTGCAATGCTCAGGCCCCTCCCACCTGCAGAGGGCTCACCTCTCCTTGGACAGTGTTCAGCTTCACTGGGCCTGCTTGACCTTGCCCTGCCCTATGCACAGGCCACTTGCCTTCTGCAGGATGCCCTGGGCAATTCGAGGCCCGTACACTTAAGAGGCTGAGGACAAGATGAAGGGCTAGCACCTTTTGCTGACACTTGGGCCAGCAGTTCCAGGTGATGGTGGGTAGATTCTCCCCTTCAGACAATTACACCCAGCACTACTGACCCAGGACCAGAAAGGAGTCCCCAAGTCTGTTTCCTAGACACTTCTAAGCCTAAGATCTGTGTCACAAACTGCATTCCAGAATAAAATACAGCATACAGGTCTTCTTAGGCTGGGACTCCGGGTCTAAGTCCACAAGATGCATAGAAACTGGTGCACTCTTCTCCGAGTCTAAGTAGCCAATGAGAAAAAGAGGAGTGGCCAGGTAAGTGGCCATTCTGGGCAAACAGTAGATTTTAATGAGCTAGGAATTCATAGAAATAACAAGGGGACCATTGTTCGAGTAATACCTTGAAGGGTGGGAGCACAAACACCTGGGATCTACATGGTGGAAGGAGACCATTGCCTCCTCTGACACATTGTCTTCTGACCTCCACTGGTGTGCATGCACCCAGGACCAGAGTTCAATTCCCAGCACCCACATTAGCTTGTAACTCCAGCTCCAGGGGATTCCAACACGGTCCTCTGGTCTCTGATGACACTACACACATGTGTCCATACACACATGTGTCCATACACACATGGACTGAGACACATACAGATATTAATGAAAAATAAGTCATAAGAAATAAAAGGGGTTGGGCAGTGGTGGCACATGCTGTTAATTCCAGCACTCAGGAGGCAGAAGCAGATGGATCTCTGTGAGTTCAAGGCCAGCCTGGTCTACAGAGTGAGTTCTAAGACAGCCAAGCCTACACAAAGAATACCTGTCTCAAAAACACCACATAAAAATGATGGTGGTGGTGGTAGTGGTGGTGGTATAGGAGGAGGAGGAAGAGGAGGAACAATGATAAATAAATAAATAAATAAATAAATAAATAAATAAATAGGAGTGTGGGTCCTCATGGAGACTTGACCTGAGGTGAGGGCATGTGAATGTGGTTTGTCCTTTGAAGTAAAGCCTTCCCACAGCAGAAGGGTGTGGCATGCAGGGATACAGATGGTCCACAGAAAACAGCTTTATGGACTGCTCAGTTTGCTCTTTTACAAAGAAGAAATTATGAGCAGGTATGTGGGAGTGACCACCTAGGAAGCAGGCCTGAGCCAGAGACCTCTGCAGGACCAGGCCTGAGCCAGGGACCTCTGCAGGATCTGGCCCAAGCCAGGAACATCAGTGGGAACAGGCCTGAGGCAGCAACCTCTGCGAGAGCAGGCCCAAGGAAGCTACCTCCACAGGAGCAGGTAAGGGGGAGCGACAACTAAGGCAGCAGACCCCAGCCAGAGACCTCTGTGAGACCAGGCCAGAGCCAGTATCCTCAGTGGGAGTAGCCCCAAGCAAGTGACCTCTGTGGGAGCAGGCACTAACGACCTCCAGATTGCAGAGTGAACCCCTGGAGTGCTGAACAACCTCCAGGGATGCTGAGTGACTTCTGGGGTGAATGGAACCATGCCCCGATTGTACCACGAGGAAGAATTATCTGAGCCTTGGATCCACTGGCACCTGGAAGATTGATCTCCAGGGACACAGACCCAACTACACCAATCAGAGGAAAAGATATTAGACAAGGTAAGAACATACTCAACACTACAAAGACCAACACGATATCAACAAAAATAGTGGCTCTATAACAGCAGGATTTGAATACCCCAATATAGATGAAACAGAAGAATATGACCTAAAAATAACTTTAGGAGAATGTATGAGGCCCTTAAAGAAGAAATGAAAAATTTCCTGAAAGAAATGGAGGAAAAGACAAACAAAAAAATGGAAGAAATCAACAAATCCCTTAAAGAAAACCAAGAAAAAGCAATCAAAGAGATGAAATAAATGATTCAAGACTTGAAAACCAAAATAGAGACAATAAAGAAAACACAAACCAAGGCAATTCTGGAAATGGAAAATATGGAAAAACGATCAGGAACCACAAATGCAAGCATAAACAGCAGAATGCAAGAGATGGAAGAGAGAATCTCAAGCGCTCAAGATACAATAGAGGAAATAGACTCATTGGTCAAAGAAAACATTAAATCTAACAAAAGCTTAACATAAATTCAGGAAATATGGAACACCATGGAAAGATCAAACCTAATAATAATAGGGAAAGAGGAAGAAGTCCAACTCAAAAGTACAGAAAATATATTCAACAAAATCATAAAAGAAAACTTTCCCAACCTAAAGAAAGATATGTATATGAAGATACAAGAAGCTTACAGGATATCTAACAGACTGGACTAAAAAAAAAGTCCCTTTACCACATAATAACCAAAACACTGAATATACAGAATAAAGAAAGAATGCTAAGAGCTGCAAAGGAAAAAGGCCAAGTAACATATAAAGACAGACCTATCAGAATTACACCAGACTTCTCAGTGGAAACAATGAAATCCAGAAGATCCTGGTCAAGCATTATGCAGACATTAAGAGACCATGGATGCCAGCCTAGACTACTATAACCAGCAAAATTTTCAACCACAATAGAAGGACAGAACAATATATTCCATGACAAAACCAGACTTGACCAACACCTAGCCACAAACACAGCCCTATACAAAGTACTAGAAGGAAAACTGCAACCCAAAAAAATTAGTTATGTCCACAAAAACGCAGACAATAGATGATCTCACAGCAGCAAATCACAAAGAATGGAAAAACACACACAATAACATCACCAACAACAAAAACTAAAATAACAGGGACTAGAAATCACTGGTCATAAATATCCCTTAATATAAATGGACTCAACTCATCTATAAAAAGACACAGGCTGACAGATTGGATATGAAAACAGAATCTATCCATCTGCTGCATACAAGAAATACACCTCAACCTCAATGACAAACGTCACCTCAGAGTAAAGGGTTGGAAAAATATTTTCCAGTCAAATGGACCTAAAAAACAAGCTGGTGTAGCTACCCTAATATCTAACAAAATAGACCTCAAACTAAAATCAATCAAAAGAGACAAAGAAGGACATTTCATTTTAGTCACAGGAAAAATCCTCCAAGAGGAAATCTCAATCAGTAGAACATCTATGCCCCAAATACAAGGGTACAAGGGCCCCCTCATATATAAAAGAAACACTACTAAAGCTTAAATCACACATTAAACCCCACACAGTAATAGTGGGAGACTTCAACACCCTACTCTTATCACTAGAGACAGAAACTTAACAGAGAAATGGGGGAACTAACCAAAGTTATGATTCATATGGACTTAACAGACATATATAGATCATTCCATGCAAACATAAAAGAATATACCTTCTTCTCAGAATCTCAGGAAACTTCTCAAAAAATTGACCACATACTAGGTAACAAAGCAAACCTCAACAGATAAAAAAAAATGGAATAAACCCATGTATCTTATCGGATCACCATGGCTTAAAATTAGAATTCAACAGCAATAATAATTTCAGAAAGTCCACCAACACATGAAAATTAAACAATGCTCACATGAATCACCAATAGGTCAAAGAAGAAAAAAAGGAAAAAAATTGAAGACTTCCTAAAATTCAGTGAAAATGACCACACAACATACCCAAATTTATGGAACACAGTGAAAGCAGTGTTAAGAGGAAAGTTCATGGCACTAAATGCTTACATGAAGAAGCTGGAAAAATTCCACACTAAGCCAGGTGGTGGTGGCATATGCCTTTAATCTAAGCACTTGGGAGGCAGAAGCAGGTGGATCTCTGTGAGTTTGAGGCTAACCTGGTCTACAAGAACTAGTTCCAGGACAGGCTCCAAAGCTACAGAGAACCCCTGCCTCAAAAAACAAAAAGACAAAAAAAAAAAAAAGATTCCCCTAAAAACTCTAGGACAAAAGAAGCAAACTCATCCAGGAGGACTATATGGTTGAAAATAATCAAATTGAGAGTTGAAAATAACAAAATAGGAACAATACAAAGAATCAATGAGACTAAGAGTTGGTTCTTCGAGAAAATCAACAAAATAGACAAACCTTTATCCAAACTTACCAAAAGGCAGAGAAAAAATATTAAAATGAACAAAATCAGAAATGAAAAGGGGGACATAACAACAGTCATGGAGGAAATACAGAAGATCATCAGTTCATATTTCAAAAACCTGTAATCCACAAAATTGGAAAACTTAAAGGAAATGGACAACTTTCTGGATAAATATCACTTACCAAAATTAAATCAAGACCAGATAAACAAATTAACTAGACCTATAACTGCCAAATAAATAGAAGCAGTCATCAAACATCTCCCAGCCCTCCCTCTCCCCGCAAAAAAATTACCAGATAGGTTCAGTGCAGACTTCTAAAAGATTTCCAAAGAAGAACTAATACCTATACTCCTCAAATGTTCCACACAGTAGAAACAGAAGGAACGTTGCCAAACTCTTTTTATGAGGCTACAATTACCCTGATACCCAAATCACATAAAGACATTACTAAGAAAGAGAATTACAGACCAATCTCACTCATAAACATTTGTGCAAAAATACTCAACAAAATATTGGCAAACCGAATCCAATAGCACATCAGAAACATCATCCACCATGATCAAGTCGGCTTCATCCCAGAGATGCAGGGATGGTTCAACATATGAAAATCTGTCAATGTAATCCACCATATAAACAAACTGGAAAAAACCCCACATGATCATCTCACTAGATTCTGAAAAAGCCTCCAACAATATCCAGTGTGATAAAATCTCCTTCATGATAAAGAAAGGTCTTGGAGAGATCAATGATACAAGGACCATATAAAAAAGGCAATATACAGCAAACCAACAGCCAACATCAAACTAAATGGAGAGAAACTCCTAGTGATCCCACTGAAATAAGGAATAAGACATGGTTGTCCACTCTCTCCATATCTATTCAATACAGTATTTGAGGTTCTAGCTAGAGCAATAAGACAGCAAAAGGCTATCAAGGGGATACAAATCAGAAAGGAAAAAGTCAAACACTCACTATTTGTTGATGATATGGTAGTTTACATAAGTGACCCCAAAAATTCTACCAGGGAACTTCTACAACTCATAAACACTTTCAGTAATGTAGCAGGATACAAGATTAACTCAAAAAATCAGTAGCCCTCCTTTACACAGATGATAAATGGTCTGAGAAAGAAATCAGAGAAACATCACCCTTTACAATAGCCACAAATAACATAAAATACCTTGGAGTAACTAACCAAACAAGTGGAAGACCTGTATGACAAGAACTTTAAATCTTTGAAGAAAGAAACTGAAGAAGACACCAGAAAATGAGAAGATCTCCCATGCTCTTGGTAGGTAGAATTAATATAGTAAAAATGGCAATCTTACCAAAGGCAATCTACAGATTCAATGCAATGCCCATTAAAATCCCAGCAAAATTCTTCCAGACCTTGAAAGAATAATACTCAACTTCATATGAAGAGGTAAAACACCCAGGATAGTAAAAACTATCCTGTACGATAAAGGAACTTCTGGAGGCATCACAATCCCTGAGCTACAATACTGAAAACAGCCTGGTATTGGCATAAAAACAGTCAGGAGGACCAATGGAACTGAATAGAAGGCCCAGATATCAATCCACACACCTACAACCACCTGATTTTGACAAAGAAGCAAAAAATATAAAATGGAATAAAATAAAAAAGAAAGCATATTCAACAAATGGTGCTGGCTATCGACATATAGAAGAATGAAAATAGATCCATATCTATTGTCATGTACAAAACTCAAGTCTAAATGGATCAAAGACCTCAACATAAAGCCAGCCACACTGAACCTCATAGAAGAGAAAGCGGGAAGTATACTTGAACGCATTGGCACAGGAGACCACTTCCTAAATAGAACCCCAGTAGCACAGACACTGAGAGAAACAATTAATAAATGGGACCTCCTGAAGCTGAAATGCTTCTGTAAAGCAAAGGACACAGTCAACAAGACAAAACGACAGCCTACAGAATGGGAAAAGATCTTCACCAACTCCACATCAGACAGAGGTCTGATCTCCAAAATATTACAAATAACTCAAAAAATTGATCATCAAAAGAATAAATAATTCAATTTAAAAATGGGGTACAGTCCTAAACAGAGAACTTTCAACAGAGAAATCTAAAATGGCTGAAAGACACTTAAGGAAATGCTCAATATCCTAGTCATCAGAGAAATGCAAATCAAAACAACTGAGATTCCATCTTTCACCTGTAAGAATGACCAAGATCAAAAACACTGATGACAACTTATGCTGGAGAGGTTGTGGGGAAAAGGGAACACTTCTGCATTGCTGGTGGGAGTGCAAGCTGGTACAGCCCCTTTGGATATCAGTGTGTCGATTTCTCAGAAAATTAGGAAACAACCTACTTCAAGACCTAGTAATACCATTTTTGGGTATATACCCAAAAGATGCTCAATCATACCACAAGGACATGTGCTCAACTATGTTTGTATCAGCGTGTTTGTCAGCCAGAACCTGGAAACAACCTAAATGCTCCTTGACCAAAGAATGGTTAAGGAAAATGTGATACATTTACACAATGGAGTACTACACAGCAGAAAAAAATAATGACATCTTGAAATTTACAGGCAAATAAATGGATCTAGAAAACATCATATTAGAGATCGTATAAATCTTTCGCCTTTTACTAAAGATTTCCGTGGAGAGGAAAACATCATATTAGTAATTGAGGTAATCCAGACCCAGAAAGACAAATATATGTACTCACTCATAAGTGGCTTTTAGACATAAAGCAAAGAAAAACCAGGCTACGATTCACAATCCCGGAGAACCTAGATAACAAAGAGGACACTAAGAGAGACATACATGGATCTAATGTACATGGGAAGCAGAATAAAGACAAGATCTCCTGAGTATATTGGGATCATGGTGCTCATGGGAGGGAGCAGAAAGAATGGGGGGGGGAGGAAGGGGAGCAGAGAAAAATATATATAGCTCAATAAAAACAATAAAAAGAAATTATTTATTTATTTTGTATATATGTGTGGAGCAGGTGCATACCACAGTGGGCATGTGGCAGTCAGAAGCAACGTGAGGGAACTTGTTCTCTCTTTCTATCATGTGGGTCTTGGGGATTGATCTTTGGTCATCTGGCTTAGCAGCAAGCACCCTTACCTAATGAGCCATCTTGCCGGCCCATAGCATTTATTGATAAAATAAAATCAGTGTGTGATCATCACAGACTCTTTCTCTCTTGTGCTCCTTGACAAAGCCTGACTCCCAGCAGGAATGTAGGAGGAAGAGGGGGCCAGTGGGGGCTGAGAAGGTTTCAAGGACCAAATCATAGAGCTGCCTGGTCCTTCCTCAGAGCTAGGACACAGAGGGAAGGCACTCTCACTGAGCGAGGAGCCAGGCCCTCCCGGAGGCCGGACCTGTTGGCATCTGGACTGTGGGCTTCCTCCTTCCAGGACAGTGAGAGGCGTGTTTCTGTTGCTTAGGGACTGTTCAGTGTCTGGTATTGGTTAAAACGTCCCTAAGAGAGGAACACAAGAATCTATGGCAAGAGAACTACTGAAACCAACACCTGCAAAGTGGATGTCATGTGCATTCCTGGAACAAACAGCCCATACTGTCTCCAGGGGGTTCCAGGGACTGGCCAGAGAACGCTTGTGTTTCTGGCGTGGTGGTGAAGTTGGGGAGGCAGGGGTGACTGCTGATAGGCAGGTGAGGAGAGAGCCACAACCAGAAGAGAATCAGTAGGGAACCAGTCAAGAGCCTCAGGGGGAAACACATCAGAGCACATTACTGGAGAGCTGGACAGAGGGCAGCCTGGAAAAGAGCGGCGGAGAATCATGGCTGAGTTGTGCTGGCATTTGGGGGCTCCAGGTGTGTGGAAGGCAGAGCTGGGGAGGATGAAAGGGCGCCCTGGGAGAGATTCTCGGGAACGTCTCGAGGTGCAGCTTGGTGACTCTCAAGTGCTCACAGTGACAATTGAAAAACAGTAAATGACTCAAAGGCAGGATTTTCAAGCAAAACTGAGAGAAACCCTAAAAATCTGTGAAACTAGAGTTGGTGTGTAGCCTGTACCTGTCACCCCAGCACTCAGAGATTAAGAGAGCATGACTCTGTCTCAAATACCACACATACACACACACACACACACCCCTGACACACACACACACATACACAACACACACACACACATACACACACACACACACCTGAAGTAGGGAGGGGTTGATTTGGCCATCCAAAAGCAGGAGCTCTTGAATAAGGCAACCGAGCGACCCCAAAGGCATTTGAGAGACTATCAGTTCACCCTCCCAGCACAGGCCCAGAGAGCCTGGGAGACAAAGCGAACTAAGCATAGGAGTGTGGCCTGCTCACACTCCCCGCCCACTGCCCACTGCCACCCCAGCTCACACTCCCCGCCTCCAGAGCAACCCCTTCGACAACACCACATCAGGATCCAGTGAGCCACAGTGAGTTCTTGGTTGTGTCGTATGCTGGACCATCTCTCACATCTTAAGCCAGGGTGGGGTGTGTGTGAATGCCTCCTGGTGGAATTCCAAGATGGCGGACACCTGGAGTGCCAGGGGACTCAGAGGCTCAGGACTACCTCAAGGACAGACTCACCAATGAGTCCGCTCTAGGGTGAGGTCTGGTAGAGCTGTGTCACAGGGCTGGTACCTCCACCTTAGAGCAGCAGCTGAGGGCTTTGACCTCTTCGAAGCTGGAGGCTAGTCGGTGACTCTTGCCTCTCACCTCAAGGCATTCTTGTGGCAGCTTGTGGGGTCGAGGATGCTTTCCCCAGAGCTGTGAGGTGAACTGACACTTTGCCCTGCCAGGTTTTAGGTTTGCTGGGGACCAGTGACTCCTCCTGCCTTCCTTCCCACACTCTCTCCTGCTAGCCATGGGGGCGTCTGCCCGTGCCTGTCCAACTCTTGTATTTTGGAAGCCCAGAACATGTTTGATTTCCCAGGTTTACAGCTGGAGGGAAAGTTGCCTGGGGATGAATCATGCCTGAAGTTGCAGCCACATCTGATTTAGTAAAAAGAAGAAGAAATTAAACAAGCTTTGAGAACCTTGTGGCCACAGACAGGGAAGATGCCCGAGCTGTCATCCGCAGTGAGAAAGCCGAGCTCCCAAACAGCGGGGTGATGTGTGGGGCCCACTAGGTCAGCAGCGTGCCCAGACTCACGCAGGACCCAGAGGAGAAGGGAGAAGAGGGGTAGGGGAGGGAGAGAAGAGGAGAGGACAGGAGGAAGGGAGGGAGGGAGGGAGGGAGGGAGGGAGGGAGGGAGGGAGGGAGGGAGGGAGGGAGGGAGGGAGGGCTTGAGAGGAAAACTCAGGTTGAGCTGAACTGACAGAATGGGATTTCAGCCTTGAAAAAAGTCACTCCAAATCACAACTCTGGGAGGCAGCCTGGCTGGGGCACTGGGACGGCATTCCTCCTGAACTTGAGGCTTCTGAATGAGGAGCAGAAAAGGTCCTGACATCTGGGAGCTTCTGCAAGCCTTGGAGTGCCATGCTGCTTCCCTTCCTCCCTTGACCTCTCTCCTTTCAGTCATCTTTGCTTAGCATCTCCTAAGTTCCAGGTCTCTGCTGACAGGAGCCGGAGAATTGACTCAGGGGCTAGCAGCAGACTGCTCTTCTGGAGCACTGGGGTTCGGTTGTTAACCCCTAGACCATGGCTCACGGGCGTCTGCGACTCCAGTCCTAGGGTGTCAGCATCTTCCTCTAAACTCTGCACTCACGTGGTACACAGACACACATGCAAGCAAAGCACCATCTGCCAAAAATTAATTAAAAATAAATCAATAAACGAGTGAAAATGAACAAGGGGGCAGAAGAGACGGCTCAGCAGCTAAAGGCACTTTCCACCTAGCGTGATGACCTGAGTTCAATCCCTAGAATGCATATGGTGGGAGGAAAAAAAAAACAACAAACATTGCAAAATTGTCTTCAGATTCCCACATGCATGCTAAAGTGTGCAGTTTAATTAATTAAAATTTTAAAAATAATTATTAAATTGAAATTTTGTGTTTACCTCTGGTCTCCACATGGACACTCACACACACATACACACACAGATACACACATACAATGCATACATATTCTCACATACAATGCACAGCGCTCAGCATCTAACTTTGTCACCCAGGCCATCCAATCAAGTGCACTTGGATGATTCACTGGTCCTCTGCACATACAGTAGACTCCTGCCTTGCTCTTTTCCCCATGAGGACCCACCTCCCTGTCATTTCCCTTGTGGTGATAGTGCCCATTGGGCCCTCCATGTTTAGAAAAGAAAGCTGGCCCATTGTGGCCTTCACAATGACAGCCTTGTTGCTTTCTGGTCACTCAGAGGCCAAAGGAACTACCGCCTTTCTTTGGCCCTTATCTCCCATCAGGCCATGCTCAGCCAGGGTCATGTCCACTCCTGCCTGGTCCAGGACCATCCTGTACCCTGGATAAAAGGCACCAGGGGGAAAAATGACTATGAGAACTCAGACAGTTATTAACCAGACAAGAGATATTGATCTCTTTACCGCTACCACGAGAGAACAGCACTAGCCTCTTCACAAGGGGCTGCCTTGTTCAGGAGACTTGGCAGGGCCGGTACGGATGCCTGGACCGCTCTGAGCCAGCAGCAGAGGGATGGCAGGGTCAGGGAGAGCCCTCGCTGTTCCTCCCTTAGTACTGGATGGCAATGTAGCCTGGAGTGTTCCTAAGGCCCAGACTTACAGGGTTGTCATACTAAGTAAACCTGAGCAACTTAATGAGAGCGCCCGTGAAGCATGGCATCTCTCGCTGTCATCGCCGCTTCCTCCACATGAGGACAGTGCTTCATATGGGAAGAATGTGTGCCAGTTCACCCGTTTCTGCTGCAAACTGCCTCCAAGGTAGGGCTAGGACCTCTCGGAAGCGAGACAGTACCTCAGCTCTCGGGTTTCAGAAATTCCACTAGTCGGGCTGGGATCTGGGTCGTGAATCATGCCCTGGGTTTGGAAAAAGTTGCAGAATCGAAGCCAATGGAGGCTTGTGGCCCACCCAGCGGGGACGTGGGCTCTTGCCCAGGATGGTGAGTTCCAGAAGCTGCTGCACTTCCCTGCCCTGGCTCTGCCGTCAGGAGACTGGAGTCAGACCTCCTTCAGACCCGGGAACATGAAACACGTATGCAACCTCTTGCCAGGAGTGCAGCTACCCAAGGATCTCAGACAGCTTCCAGGGGTGCCTGACACCCACAGAATAAAGCTGCATGTAGAAACCCTGCGGGGGATTATTATGTGAGGCGCTGCAAATGTCCAGAATCAGGAATAACAGAGGAGTCCCAAATCACACAGTTCCCATCTCTTAGCAGCAGAATGAGGAAGCCTGGGAGAAAAAAAAAAAAAAAGCCTGAGACACAAACAGAAAGTTCTCGATTGAGATATAGGATTTAGTAAAGGCACAATGCACTCACCCTGAATCTACTCCAGGCTGGCCTCTGAATCTTCATTTGCAAGAACTCCCTGGGACTGGTCCGTGGCTATCTCCTCTCATCCATACACCTCCAGACCTCAGGCGCCTGTCTTACATCTGGCCTCCTTGAGCCAGAATCCACTTTCCAGAAATGTCCTTCCAGAAGGCAGCTGCCAGAAGACACTGAAATCATGTCAGAGGCCACTGTCCTGAGCATTTGGTAGAACCCTGAAGATTGGCCTGATTATCTGCTCCTTTGTCAATGATCCTCCATCCCATGAGATGAGAAGGAAAGGGCTTTTACATGCCTTTTAGGAGACAGACAGCCACTCCACCAAGGTCTTCTGAACTCCCTGGTTCTAAGAGGTTGGAAATTTTACACTCAGACTTGGCCATGTCCTGACTTTGAACGGCTACTTCCCTTCCTCCAGGAACTCACATCTTTCCTGAATCCCTTAGCACAGGGTGGCCATGCTGGGTACCCAGAACTCACCATCTCAGTGTGCCTCATGACTGGAGATGCCTGGTTGGTCCTTGTGCAGAAGACTCTATCCTCAGGGTGAGGGTGGCTTTTGCCATGGCAGGGTAGGGGGGATGGTTCTGAGCAGAAGAGAAAACACTGCATCTGCCCACACATTCTCCAGGCCATTGTGACTTGGAAGGCAGTTGGAGCTATACCCTCAACAGAAGACAGAAGACTATATAGCTTGCAGAGATTGTGCAGGGCTGGCATGCCCTATGTAGGCCTTAAAGCCAGGGGAGGCCAGGCTGGCTCTCCATGGGGGTCCATTCATCCTTGACAGTGAACCTGATGGAAAGCTAGTCAGGGCCAGAGGATGGGTAACAAGCCTTGGTCTATTCTTGGACCTCAAGTATATCATAACATGACGGTCCCTGCAGGCAGCTCAGGGACAGTGTCTACATCTGAGGAGAAGCTGTGTGGCAAGGCAGTGGGTTCACAGCCTATCTTGGTGGAGAAGAGCTTGAACCTTCCTCCTGTCTGGTGCCCCGTGGTCTGTGGACCTGGTCTTCCTGCTTCTCATTAGGTATTTGCTGGGATCTGTCTGACTGTCTGAGGACCAGCCGACAGACACACTTCACAGAGGAAGAAGACAACAAGACTGTAGCCTAGCAAGAGCAGGCTCATCCCACTCCCAGACACCCCCACTCCCAGCATGTCTGTGAAAAGACAAAACTGAGGCTGGCAGGAGAATACGATTTCCAGTGCTGAGCTTCTGGGATGGATGTGGTGTCCTCAACCACCACCCCTGATTCTCTGTGTACATCTCCTCTCTCCTTCCTCTTCCTCCCCAGATAGCAGCACAGGCTGACTCGCAGCCCCAGCAGCATCAGATCCTGGAGAAGCCCGTGTTGTGGATGCTGTAGAACGGACCCCTCCTTCTCTCTGGAAACATCAGAAGGTTTGACGCCCGGGACCCACCCTAGGCTGGAGGGTATCACTCAAACCTGTGAACTGACACCCTTGGAGGCCAGAGACCCCCTGCTCACGGAAAATGTGTGTCATGGAGGCTTCGGTCTGCTCCATTCAGAAAGCCAGTAAACAAGCTGGCCGTGTCCCCTGGTTGGAAACCGCAGGCTAATGACAATCACAGACTCTATGGAACTACCAGGCTGGGAGCCACAGACAGAGAAGCCTCACCACTTCCAGGGCCTCATGTTCTCTGCTCTTTCCTTCAGTGCCTGCCTTGTGAGGAACTGCCAGAGAAGAGAGCCCACTGTGCCAACATGCCGTCCTTCCAGTCCTGGGGGCGGACACGGAGTATATACATGGTCCTGGTGTAGTGTGGGGGCTGAAGACTGTCTTTGCCCCCAAGTGAAGTTTCTCCTAGCTCTGTGTATCTCTCCCCGGCACAGTTGCCTTTCCCCTCTAAGCTGTGGGACAAGACTGCTCTGCTTGCCCACAAGAAGGCAGTGTGAGGGCTGGGGCCACAGTTGAGGAGGGATTGGAGGAGCTTTTGTTCCCAGGATTTCATTTGGTTAAGAGCAGGTTTGGGGAAGGAAGAGGTTAAGCCCCACCCCCTGCACTGACAGTGGAGACACCTGCAGAACAGGCCTCAGGGAGGAGGTGGGGAACGGGTAGAACAGAAGGTCAGGCTGGACCCATGCTCCAGGCTCACCAGCAGATACCAGTGAAGCTGGTCCCTTCTTGGGAAGGAAACGGTGGCAGGTTCTACTGCCATAATCAAATCTTGAACTCCCCAAGATTGCAACATGAGCTCAGTACCAGCAGAGAGCCCCCCCAAAGTGAGAGCCTCGCCCCTCCCTGCCTGTAGATGGAGAAACTGAGGCATGCATGCGGAATGACTCACACAAGGCTGTAGTTATGCCCAGGCAGAACTCAGACTGATCTCAGCTTAGTACCAAGATGGCCACAGATACTCTACAGGGTTGAGAATGAACTCAGAGAGGAAGAGAGGTGGCCTCAGAAGGAGGATGGGGGCCGTGTGCTGTGAGGCTGCAGGCAGTGATGACAACAGGGTTTCCCTGTCCTCCTCCTATGTGAGGTTTCCATCCCGCCATCTGGCCGCTCATTCCCTTCAGGAGGTGTCTTAGGAGGACAGGAGAAGGGCCAGACATCGCTTCCCCAGCCAACCAGGGCTCTGTCTCCCACCACCCCAAGGGCAGTTACAGAGTAGCCACTGCTTTCAGAAGGTCCCTGGGCTGCAGCTGGCTGCACTGGTGACCCAGGGTGAGCTTCAGAAGGACTTCCAGGGCCCCTCCGGTCACTTGGCTCAGCCTAGACCCTCCTGGTCTGTCACAGCATTGTCTGCTGGGGGTGTCTGGCCCCCACACCTGGGCCCTGAGCCTAGGCCCAGGCATTGCACAAGCAAGGCCTAAGCCTGGGAAACTGGGGCCCAGGCTGGGAGGGGTAGAAGCTGCCCCAGAGGATGTTTGCAGGGTGAGTCAGAGCAGATGGGGGGCTGTCACTGCACACATGGCCACAGCAGCAGCAGGGGAGGAGGCTCGGGTCCCTCCCCACTAGAAGGCAGACCAGAGAGGGCAGGCAGGGCCTGACACAAAGGCAAAGGCCTGTTTGAGTCAGAGAACGGAGGAGATGAAGGAAGTTCTGTGTTGTTCTAAGGACCCAGCTCTGTTAGAGCAGCCAGCAACAGTGGAGCAGCGGAGGCTTCCTGCCAGCAAGGCATCTTGCTGGGTCTGCCCCGAGGAGCCGGTAAAAATAGCCTGTTTGAGACTGTGGATTGTTCCGCAGGAGAGGGCAGCCTGCGATCAAGGGGTCATGGCACGGCATCGCCTTGCTGCTTGCTAAGCCAGTGACTGCCCAAGGCTATCCTGTCGTTGCTATGCTCTGATGGGGTAGGATGGGGTAACAGAGGGCCTGGAATGCCAGAAAATTCACAAATGACCCTTCTTGCTTGGTACCCCAGTAACTACACTGACATTCTGACCATTTTCTGTGGCTATTTCACCCCAGAAGATACCATAGATTCCTTTGATCCTTGTTCAACAACAACATAACACAAAGGAGTCTGTTGGTGCTAAGCTTGAGGTCCTGCTGCACAGTGCTGGACAGGTCCAAGGAAGGCCGTTCACAATGGATGTGAGCAGAAGGTCTATTTATAAAGGTCTCTGCTCGGCTGGGAACTGTGGACTGTGCCCCAGTAGAACCACTGGGGGCAGGGGCAGGTGTTAAGTAGGGGAGTTCTGGGAAGAATCTCATGGCATGGAGACTTGATTCACGGAGGTGACCAGTGACACAGAGGATGGTGCCTTCCATAGCAAAGTTTATTGTTCCCAGTTCCCAGACCATACTCTGGAAGATTCTAGGACCCTCAGGAAGCAGCAGGGGACAGGGGTGGGGAGCGGGAGGCTTGCAAAGCCCAGGGCCTTCATTTCTGCAGGAAGGGCCATGGGAGGCAGTGGGGGCAAGTTTGACCAAGCTTCCCTGTGGCTGATAGTTCTTGGGGATGCTGGGCTGTAGGAAAGGTGTCCCAGAAAATATCAGCCTAGAGTGTGGTTGTTCTGTGGGAAAGGTAGGTGGGGTTGTGGAACTTTGGTGGTTGGTATGTGTTTTAGAAGGTGTGTTAATAGGCAAGCTGTTGACTGTCTTCAGGAGTCAATCTCTTGGGGGTATCAGTATCCTTGGAACATCAGAGCATCATAGAGAACAGAATATGTGACTGACAGGCAGGTGACATTTTACCCTGCACAGGTCTGGCCCCCTCAGCCTTGTCACACAGCTCTCTGGATCCCTAGTAGGCTCTGAGGGCTCCTCCCCATCTGAAGATCCCCTCTCCCTCCTGGGGATTCTCTCTCCTGGGCTACCCTCTGCTAACACTGACACCCTCCCTGGTAATCTCCTGGTGACATGTACAGGTGACAAGATGCCACCCTCATTAGACTCACTCCTCGGCACAGTTCCCGAGGGCTCACCCGCCTCATCTCTCCCCTGCTGTAAACCCCAGGGCCTGTCCTCTGCAGTCCCAGTCTGCGTGGAAGGACCCTCTGTCTTCTCCCCTCCCGAGCTCTCAAGGAGCCAAGTTGCAATGTCCCTGACTTTATGCACCCTTCGCTTTGAGTCTTCCTGCCATTCCCACGGGGAGGCAGGAATGTTTCTTCGCTCACATTCCCTTAACTTCTGGTCTCTCAGTCATTTCTAATTTGAACCAAGTGGGCTCACTGTGTCATCATGGCTTATTCCATTTGGTTTACAAATGTTTATTGAGGTGAAGTTCGGTCTCATAAACGATCTGCTTTAAGTGAACTATGCCACGGCAGTTAGTGCATTCACTGTCTGTACAACCGCAGCTTGTTAGTCGCTTTTTCTGTTGTTCTGATGAAATACCATGATCAGAAGCAGGTTATAAAAGACGGGGTTTATTTTGCCTTGCAGTTCCAGAGGGGTAGAGCCCATCATGGTGCCAAGAGCAGGAAGCTGGCTGCTCACGCTTCATTCACACGCAGGAAGCAGAGAGACAAAAACTTGATTTCTCCCTGAGCTCAGGGTCCCATCTGCCCACGTTTAATTTAATTAACCTCCCCTTAATTAATTTAATCTAGAAAATGCTTCCCGACCACAGGCTCAGAGCCTTGTCTTCTCAGCCATTCTAGATCTTGTCAAGTTGACCTACAGTGTTAAAAAGCACATTCAAATATATGTCCTTTCCTGGGGCTCTTGCTCCAGTGCCCACTTTCCAGCTAAGGTGGGAATGATTTTGCAGTTTTGTCGGAGGTAGGGACCAGTGCTCGGGATTCACACCTGACAGGTGGACACCTGTTGTTGATGTTCCCTTCACCTCGGGCATCTCAGGTTTGCTCTCAGCGGGCCTTTTGAGGAACTATACTCTTCAGTTATAATACAATATGGTTCATCAGTATTTTGCTTTCTGGAAATGTTATCTGGGTCCTGGGGAGGACACACATGTCCCTCCAACTTCATCAACACAGCCACACTGCCTACTAGAAAGTATTGCTGCATTTAACCATTCTTGGGTATGATGTTAGTGTCACGATTTCTCTTCTTTCTCATCATCTCTTCCTATATGGACACGCAAGTGATCAAACACCACTTTTATATTAAACTCAGCAGATGCTGCTTATCACAGGCCCGAGTACCACACGTGCACGTGTCTCTTGTGTGCTGTTCTCTTGGCCAGTTCTGAGGAAATGCTTTGCTCTCTTGCTGGCTCCAGTGTTTCAGCAGACAGCAGAGCAAGTCTTAGCTGCTCGCTTCTTCTTTAATATTTTCAGACTATTCTTGCCCCTTTGCACTTGCATAAAAGTTTTAGAGTCAGCTTATCAATTCCGCTGGGATCTGGCTTCATTTCTCTGAGAAGATAAGGCAGATAATGAACTGTGGTTTTCCACAATTGAGCCTTCATCAGACACGTGATATATGGGTGTGCCTTTTCATCTGTGCGGTTTCCCTCCCTCCCTTCATCTCTTCCTTTCTCTTTCCTTCTTTTCTCCAATTCTTTTTCTTTATGACAAATTCCTTTATTTTATTTTATGTGTATGTATGTTTTGCCTGGCTGCATATACGTGCACTATGTGTGTGCAGGATCTAAGGAGACCAGATGAAGGCATCAGATCCTCCTAAAACTGGAGTTACAGATATTTGTCAGATGCCATGTGGATGCTGGAAATGAACTGGGGTCCTCTGGAAGAGTATCTATTCAGTAACCACTGATCCATCTCTCTAGAATCATGCCACTATATATTTTTTTGCCTTGACATTATAGTATTGTGCTCATACCCTAAACAGATTCAATTGTTTTTAAATTAGTTTATTTATTTTTAATTCGTGTGTCTGAGTGCTTTACCTGCATGTATGGATGAGCATCACAAACGTACATTGCCACAGAGTCCAGAAGAGGGCGTTGGATCCCCCAGAACTGCTATTACAGATGTTTGTGAGTGGCCCTGTGGTCCTCTGCAAGAGCTACGGTCCTCTTAACTGCTGATCCCTAAAATGTGTAGCTCAGGCTAGCCTTGACCTCGTGAACCTCCTGTACCCACCTCTTCAGTATATCCTACTGGCATACACCTCCACAACAGGCAGATTCAGTTCTAGCTCTGACAGTTTCACAGGGCCGTCCTTTGGCTTCTGACTGCGCACTGTACCATGGGAAGAGAATAGGATGCTCTGTTTTCTTCCGATGCTCGCACCTGTTTGCTCTATCCAGGAGCGGCAGGCGTGTTACTGTGGCAACATCCTTGCTCCATTCTCAGAAGGCAATTGTAGTATTTCACATGGTTGTAGATTCTAGTATTCACAATGGTGGTGGATTCTAGTATTTCACAATGGTGGTAGACTCTAGTATTTCACAATGGTTGTAGACTCTAGTATTTCACAATGGTTGTAGACTCTAGTATTTCACAATGGTTGTAGATTAGAGTATTCACAATTCTAGTGTTCACAATGGTTGTAGATTCTAGTATTTCACAACGGTTGTAGATTCTAGTATTCACAATGGTGGTGGATTCTAGTGTTTCACAATGGTTGTAGACTCTAGTATTTCACAATGGTTGTAGATTCTAGTGTTCACAATGGTGGTGGCTATTTTGCTACCGCTGAGCTTTTTATTGTTTGTTTTTCAAATTCCCTTTCTAGACTAATGAGGTTCCCTTTGATTTCTTTGGTCTGCTTGAGCCTGGTAATGTAGTGAACGCCACTGCCTGGCTATTTCAAACTCTAAAATAGTCCTGTGTCGCACGCCCTTTATGGTTTTACCAAATTAAACCTGTCAATATTTTGGTTGGAATCTTTTTATCTATGTCTATGAGACAAATCAACAGCGCTAGGGACATTCTTTCTAGTCTCTCAAAGAACTCAAGTACGATCAGCACTAGCCTTTAGTGAGTATTTAGAGGAATCTTACAATCAACTCACTTGACCCAAAGCTTTTTAAATTAAAATTTTAATTTCTTTACAAAGTATACTAAATTTCCTTTGCTTCTGGTGTCTCTTACGGTAGAGTGTTCTGTTCTGTTTTGTTTTCATAGCCATAGTCCATGCTGGACGAAGACTTCCCAGTGCTGTTTCCAGTGCCGTTCTGGGGTCCCTCCCAATCCTGTCATAACCCTCACCCAGGCCCTCAGTAAGTCCTGGCTTTCTGGGGCGAACGCTGCTGGACTCAGGTTTGCTCTTCTGTGGGCCTTGTGAGGAGGGCTAAGTGCTGTTCGCATCTTCCGTGGAGAAGATGTTTCCACCACAATGTATTTCATTTAGTGCTAATCAGATTATAAATTCTCGTGGGCTCCAATGGCCTAAAAACATTCTTATTTTACGTACATTGCTGAGGACTCTGCCCTGGGTTTGTGCTCCTCTGCAGCAGGCCTTTCTTTCAGCCCCATGATACTCTTCCTCCACTGAGTCTGGTTTCTACTGTCTCTGTTGAGAGATTGGCTACCTATTGAGGTTAACTGTTTTCCTTTGACTAATCATAAAGACATTTCCCTTTGTCTTTGTATTTCAGTAGATTTACCTCACTCTTAAAATGCCAACAAGATCATGACCTCTTGGAAGTGTGTACGTGTGTGTTTGTGCAAGTGTGCTCATGTGTGTGTGTGTACATGTGCACATGTGTGTATATTTGTGCACATGCGCGCGCATGTGTGTGTGTGTGTATGTGTGTGTGTGTGAAAAGACTTGGATCATAATGGAGGCAAGTTTGGGTCTCTCTTCTCATCACACAAGCTATGTGTAGAAGATAGCATAGTCTCTGAATGCTGGAGTGGGGGTCCTCTGCACATAGGCTCATAGTAAACATCCAATTGTTGTGACCACTCCATAGAAATGTCCACTGAGAGCAAGTCCACCGGACTGGGATCCAATAAGTCCTGCCCAGCATTTTTGTGTCAACCACAAAGAGACTGGGACATGGAATTAGGACCTCTTCTTCTTTTCTTACAACAACCACATGAAGCCAGCCCTCCCTTAACCACCAACCCCCCATACACCAATGCACCTCAATCCCTGATCTGCCTCCACCTCCCCTCCACAATGACTTTCCCTTTAGACAAGACCTTCTGCTAGCACTCTGGTTGCCTGACTTGTGGCTGTCATGTGACTTTCGTGGTAATCTCTGAGTCTGTTTTCCTGCCCAAAGATCCCTGCAGAGACCAATGCTCCTGTCTGCCTCACTCTGTGGTTCTCTGGCCCAGATACCCTCTGCTAACCAGGTTGATTTGGTGATCAGAGCTCATTCATGTGACTGTGCTGGGCATCCATCAGGGGTTCCCTGCAGATTGCACTCATCAACTCTGGACTGTTGTTGTAGAATAGAATATTTGTTTAATGATGTAAAGATGTGTTGATATTTTACCTTGTTTCCCTAAGGCACCTGATTGGTCTAATAAAAAGCTGAACAGCCAATAGCTAGGCAGAGGAGGGGCAGATGGGGATGTTGGGGATAGAGAAAAGGGAAGCCAATCAGCCAGAGGCCAGTCAGCTAGGGACCAGACAGACAGACTTGGAAGAAGCAGGAAATCAGGATGGACAGTATGTCGATAAAGTAAATGAGCCTTGGGACAGCATGTAGATTAATAGAAATGGATTAATTTAAATTTTAAAAAAAGCTAGAAACAAACCTAAGCTAAGGCTGAACTTTCATAATTGATAAAAAGTCTCCATATCATGATTTAGAGACTAGTGGTCCAAGAAAGCCTGCTACAGAAGGTAGATGAGTGGTAAGACCAAAGTGGATCAATATTGGCCAGGTTCCAGAAGGGCGCCATGTCCTTCCTCCTCCATGAGTGTATCTCAACAGGCTGTGAGTGAAATTGCTGAGGCCAGGGCATGTGTGTGCTGGCAGAGACACCTACAGTACCAACAGCCGGTACTGTTGGCTCAGAGGGGACATGGGCTGGCCAGGGGAAGTGGAGGTGACATTGTTGCTGTTAGGTGACTCAGATTTTTCTCCCCCAATAGGAGGGAGCAGCTCTTCTCCCTCCTTTCAATAGGAGGGGCAGCTCTTCTCGTGTGTCTGCCTTGCGTCCTCTTCAATGGCCTTCTCTGTGGAAACCACTAGGGACTGGGAAGAAATAAAAGTAGAGTCCTACCAGAGAGTTTAAGATGCTCTCAGAGCACCTGAGAGAGGAGGAGCTCAGGTAGATGATGCTCTCAGAGTGTCCAAGAGAGGGGGAGCTCAGGCAGATCCCCATGGGAGAGGCCTTGGGGTCACCAGAGCCTCTCAGAATACTTTGCCCCATCCAAGAGCACATTTTGTGCCTGCTATCACAAGAAAACTGAGTCTGGGAAGGCCCTGTCTGCACAAGACCCAGGCCTGGTCTAGTGCACACCGGGGGAGAAAAATCTGAGTCACCTCACAGCAACAATGTCACCTCCACTTCCCCTGGCCAGCCCATGTCCCCTCTGAGCCAGATGCTCTCCCCCATCTGTGGGGAACTGGAGTAGCAGGTCCCATCTCTCTGCCTTGATGCCTGTGACTCCATGGTGACCTCCAGCATCTTGCTGAAGGCCTACACACAGTAGGTCCCCACAGGTACCTGACACTCAGCTGGAAGGTTTCTGAGCCAGGAAACAGAGGAAGATGCTAGTCTCCCAGATCAGAGGTAAAGATGCAGGGTCATAACTCTGTCTGTACAACGCTCAGGCAGAACTGATAAAGGGGTGGCGACTGCCTGTAGCCCCTGTCTATCTGCAGATCCAGGCAGAATCAGGGGAAGCTTGCTCACCCCCGAGCTTTACTAATTCCATCACATGGGAGCGCGCAGCCCCCCATGAGATGGCTCGGTCCCTAAAGTGTTTGCCATGCAAGCATGAGGACCTGAGTTTAACCCCCAGCACCCACATAAAAAGCAGATACAGCGGTACCCACCTGTAACCCCAGTGCTTGGGCATAGGGTGGAGGTTTGGAGGGGGGGTCCCAGAGCAGCTAACATGGCTAATAAGGGAGCTCCAGGTCAATAAAGGACCATGTGTCATTAAATAAACAAACAAATATTAATAGGAGAATTGCTGGAGAAATGATATTGAATATTGTCCTCCGGCCTCCATACATGCCTCCATATACACATGCACATGTGTGCACACACGTCCACACATACACACATACATACAAAGAATATGTAAATTATTCTAGAGCAACTATCCATTGGCCCAACTCTTGGGTCAGAAGACACAATCAGACCAGTGAAATAGCTCACTTCCTGCTAGGACTGACAGCCTGAGTTTATTATCTAGGAGCCACAAGGTGGGATGGGGGAAAACTGACTCCTGCACATTGTTCTCTGACCTCTGAATGTGTGTGTGCATGCACTGACACACACACACACACACCACAAGTGTGTGCATACAGAAAGACATACTCGCCAGGCCGCTGGCCCGGCAGCTCAGCATAGCCTATGAGCGTGGGCTGGGTGCGGGTGCCCCGGTAATTGCCTCCTTCTTTCCCTCTGAATTGCTCTGTCTAATTACACAGCCCTGACCACACAGCTGGGTTTTGTCTGTGTTTGAATGGTGTATAAATGAACTCATGAGATCAGGCTTCTTGGATGCCTGCTCTCTTGTTCTGAAAGTTTTGTGTTCAGGTTTGTGTATTCTGTCTCCTGCATTCAGTTTACTCCTGTTTGGATGCATGTGGCTTTGTGGGTTTTGTTATGTTGTAGTGGTTTTGATTCACAGCACAGCGCTTCATGTCATGGGCATGCTGTCCTCTGCTGGGCACTGGGCGCTGGCCAATCTGCTTGGAGCTACGGCCCTCATCTCTCAGTGCACATGAGTGTCTTTTCCAGAGGAGCAAAGTGCCAACTCCAGGGTGGGTGAACAAGGCTCTGCCTGTCCACTCCTCTTCAGGGGGAAGGGCGTTTTCCAAAACACTGATTCTTGCCAGGTATGCTTATTGTCACCAGCCCAGCGGGTATTTTGAATGTTTCAATGTGATTTTAACCTTCCTCATAGATCCAGGCCAATTCCGAGGGCACGGGTAGTGGGTCAACTATCCCAAGCAGGACTCCTCTTGGATCCAAGTAGCTTCTTAGGGTCATCAGGCTTCTTCTCCTTTCTGCTCTGAATTCCTCCTCCTGCTCCTCCTCCTGCTCATCCTGCTCCTCCTCCTGCTCCTCCTGCTCCTCCTCCTGCTCATCTTGCTCCTCCTCCTGCTCCTCCTGCTCCTCCTCCTGCTCCTCCTGCTCCTCCTCCTGCTCCTCCTCCTGCTCATCTTGCTCCTCCTCTTCCTGCTCCTCCTCCTGCTCATCTTGCTCCTCCTCCTGCTCCTCTTGCTCCTCCTCCTCCTGCTGTTTCTCCTCCTGTTCTTCCTTTTCCTCTTGCTACTCCTCCTTCTCCTCCCACTCCTCCCTCTGCTCCTCCTGCTCCTCCCACTCCTCCTCCTGTTCCTCCCTCTGCTCCTCCAGCTCCTCATTCTTCTCCTCTTGCTCCTCCTCCTGTTTTTCCTGCTCTCCCCTGCTACTCTGTCTATATATATATATAGTTTGCTTTGGGGTTTTTTTTGGGGGGGGTTTCCAAGACAGGACTTTTCTGTGTAATGACTCTGGTTGTCCTGGAACTCACTCTGTAGACCAGGCTGACCTCAAACTCACAGAGATCCTCCTGCCTCTACCACCCAAGTGCTGGGATTAAAGGTGTGCACCATCACCACCTGAATTATTTGTTTACTTTTTAAATTATTTTTGAAACAGGATCTTACATAGCTCAGGCTGGCCTTGAACTTGCGATATGGACAAGGATAACTTTGAACTCCTGATCCGTCTGCCTCCACCTGCTAAGTGCTGAGATTATAGGTGTGGGACGCCACGTCCAGACTATTTCTGTTATGTCTCATAGTTCACAGGGTGATGGAAATGGCAAGAGAGAACTGGTGGGCAGAGGTATAGATGACAGATGACAACTGCCAGTGTCCCAGCAGAGTAACCATCCCCAGCCTCAACCAGCGGCACATGCCAAAGCCGACACCAGAAGTTTTGAATGACTCAGCACAATGAAATTCACTATCTTGATCCGCTGGCTCTGATATTAAGATGATGGAAACACTACTTCAGTGCACTGTACACTGCTGTAGCTGGAAAGATGGTTCAGCCATAAATAGCACACACCGCTTTGGAAAGGACCTGAGTTCCACTCTCAGCGCCCACGCTGGGGGACTCACAGCCCCTGTAGCTCTGCCTCCAGAGGGGCCTGCTTGGGTACCTGCACCCATGTTCACACGCCCACACGGAGACTCCGAGATGCTGAACTTCCACTTCTCTCCTTGGTCCTTTCAATCCCGAGTTGTCTCTGCATCAACCTTCACCAGTTGCCTCTCTGCGGGGAGACAGACGCTGACACACGACGCTAAGCCTAACGTCTCTCCATGACTCTTTTCTGCCTTCAAACCAGCACCATACGGGACATGCTCTCATGCTGCAAAATTCAGCTGCCAACTGGACGTGCGGCTTGGGGCCCCCTGGACCACAGCTTCTGTGCGCTGACCTAGACGAAAAACTTCCCAGGTTTCGCCTGAGTGGTAGTGGTCTCTGGTCAATCACGGATGACATTTTTCATCGACTGTCCCAAGAACGCGGGTTTCATTTCTGTTCTGCTGCTCTCAAGGAAGTCCCAGATGCAGCCCCACCTGACCCGCAGCCGCAGATTCGCCATTCAAACATAACCGAGGAACAGCCCCAGAGAATCTCCAAGGGACTCTCAAACTTCCTCCTGAAACTCCATAACTCAAGCCTACATCAGCTGCATCATTTTTCTCCGCGCATTTTCTTCCCACAGAACAGCCCCGTAAGCTCCGAACGCTCAACAGCTTTTCCATCTCAAGTTTCCAAGTGCTTCCATAATCCTGAAAACAAACAAACAACAAAACAACAACAAACCAGCAATGCCATAGCAACACCCACCTCGAGCACCAATTTCTGTTCTAGTTAGGTTTCTGCTGAGTCAAAAACACCATGACTAAACCTACTTAGAAAGGAAAGGGTTTATTTCAACGTATTCTTCCACGCTAGTCTGTCACTGAGAGAAGCCAGCTAAAAGTCAAAGCAGGCACTTGAACCACAAGCCAACAAATGAACCAGGCTCACTAGCTTGCTCCTCCTGGCTTTGCCCAGCTATCTTTGTTAAACAGCCTAGGTCCACCTGCCTAGGGGGTGGCACTGCCCACAGCTGGTTCACCCCTTCTGTATCAACTCACGGTCAGGAAAATGTCTCACATAGCTCTACACAAGCCAATCATGTGGAGGCAATTCCTCAGCTGAGGTTTCCTATTCCCAGACATGGTGGCAGCCTTGATCAGCCCTCTTACACATACGTATAATCAAAGATAAAATAAATCTAAGAAATGATTGGATATATTAGTTACCTTAATAAATTCTCTATGGTATTAAAATGTCACACTGTGGCCAGGCATGGTGAGGTACACTTTTAATTCCACCAACAAGGTCAGTTCAGACTACTTGTTGAAACCCTGTTCCCTCAAAAGTCACACCATGTCCCATAGGTATATACAGATAAAAAAGCAGAGAGACCAATAGGCAAGGATGCTTGCTACCAAGTCTGATGGCCTGAATTCAGTTCCAGGACCCCATGTGACGGAAAGGCCTGACTACTGAAAGCGATCCTCTGACTGCCACACGTAAGATGTGCTGCACAAATAAATAAATATAATACTTTTATTTAAAAAGCCGGTTAAGGTGATTGCTCCGTGTGTAAAGTGCTTCCTGGGCAATTATGAGAATCTGAGTTTTGCTCCCCAGCATCCACCAAAACTCCAGATGTGGCCTCAGTCAGAAAGGGGGTGGTGGAGACAAGGGTATTCTGGTCATCCAATGTAGCTAAATTGGTGCTGCAGATTCAGTGAGAGACCTCGTCTCAAAAATTAAGGTGGAATACCATAAAGAAACGCCCTGACAGCAACCTCTAGCCTGCACTTGTCCACACAGAGGCCAGGGCAGCACGCATACATGTGCATACATACATGTGCATACCCACATTCACACAACATACATGGACATATGTATACACACACAACATACACAACACATGCATATGCACGTACACACAAACACAAAACCTTCCTATGATAAAATATTTAAATTAATAAGTAATGACAAAGTCTGTGAGCAAATAAATAAATAAATAGCCAGGCATGGTGGGGCCCCACCTGTGATCCTAGCTCTCAGGGAGGGAGTTAGAGGCAGGAGGACCACAGTTCAGGGTTATCCTCCACCAGCCTGAGTTTCAAGAAAGCCTGTCTCAAAACAACAAAAAGAATCCACAAAAAGATCCATATTGTGCTCACCCAGCAAATCGGTCTGTTTATAGAAAACTAAATCCCGGAAAGACAGAAAACAGGTAACAGAATCAATTGCATTCAGCAGAACACTTCCAGTGTGACAGCCCAAGAGTAGCTGAGTTTGGGGACAGGGAGAAAATGAGACCGTCCTTTGACACACACAACCCCTCTCAGGCCTCAGTACACATCTGTCAGCCAAGCGGCTCTTCCACCCATCCACTGGCGGGCGGGTGGGGACCTCCTAATCTTGGTGTACTGCCTAAGGAACGCAGCCCAGCCCCCACTTACTTCCTGTTCTGCTAGAACATTCCACCCCCAGGGGGATCTCAGAGCCCAGCATTCTTGTATAAATCTGTTTTCTTGCAGAAAACATATCTTCACAGACGGATAACATATAGAGATGGCCAGGCCATCTGGGCCGGAGTCCACAGCCTGGGCTGACACGGTCTGAGAGTTGGACGGGCTATTGGCTCCACACCCAACTGTGCTGGCAAGCTCTCCCTGGCCTTTCACGGACCAACAGCATCTGTTAGAACCCCCTCCCCATCTCTAGCTCTGAGACGCCCTCATGTCTGATGGGAGTCATCTTCCCTACGGGACACCTAACTCAGGGGTGCAAAGTTGAACTCTGCAAACCCTTTGGGAACCACTGCCTCCTGGGGTCATCTTCCCAGCTGTATGAAGGGGTGACTGAAGCTGCCAGAGGTCACGCTCTGGGTTAGTCATGCTTTCTCCCATCTACCTAGTCCCCCATAGATCTTGGAACCTGCACCCCAGCCCTACCCCAGTGCTGACAAGGCAAAGTCACCACCTTCCAGATGGGTGGGCAGAACCCCTGCAGAGCTGGGCTCAGCCAGCTTGCTCCTATATGGAGCAAGAAGTCCCCACAAAGGTTCCCAGTGACCTCCAGTTGTGCTCCCATGGCTTGGACTTGACCTCATGAGACTGGAAGCTCCTCGAGGGAGGATCATGTCCTAGAAAGGTCACTGATAGGGGAGGGAAGATTCCATGAGAGCTCCTTAGAACAACAGTTCTCAACCTGTGGGGTCACGACCCTTTTGGGGTTATAACGACCCATTCACAGGGGTCACCTAAGACTGAAGGAAAACACAGATATTTACATTACAATTCAAAGCAGTAGCAAAATGGCAGTTACAAAGTAGCAATAGAAATAATTTTATGGTCAGAGGTCACCAAAACCTGAGAAACTATACTAAAGGTCGCAGTATTAGGAAGGTTGAGAACCACCGGCTTAGAGTCACAGGCCCCAGCAGAGCCAGCTCCAGGACCCTGAACAGAGGCTGCCCTGCTTAGACCTCACTCCCATCAGAAGCACAGAAGCACCGTTGTCTGAAGTCCAAAAGGCCTCCCTTACCACCCATGATAGTTCACTGAAGGTTGCAAAACGTTCTGAGGCCAAGTGAGAAATTCCTGCAATCTTTCTTTAGCTTCTCTCTGAACCTCCCCATGCGTGTTCACGGCACTGTGTCACATTCTCCAGGCCGTCCCTCCGTCTGTGCAACTTTAGCAACTGTTGGTCTTTCAAAAATCAGAACCCACCAGTACAGTAATACCCAGAGATCCCTAACCCTCTTGTGCCCAGAGCAGCCAAGAACCTAGCACCAGGCCCAGCCAGGGCAGGAGGACATTCTGCCCAGTAGGATACAGCATCTGTGGATCACAGATCCTCTGGGCTTCTCTGGACAGTTCAAACCTCAGCCTGACCTTCTCCCAGCCCCCAGGTTCAAGCTGGCTGCAGCGTCCCGGGGAGAACTTGGCCCAGTCCGGGGATGAGCTAAGCCTCTCACGTCTGGTGTCCAGATGCCCAGCCAGGACCTCTTCTCCTTCACAGGCGATCCTCTGGCCCCTTCCCAGGGCTCACATTCCACAGTTCGTCCTCAGGAGACAAAGGCCAGCGCAGGCAGCTCTGCCTCCTTCTCTGCTGGTCACGCACAATCAGGAATGTGTAGAACCTCAGCCAGGACAGCCAGGGGAGCTTGTCTCACCTGGGATGTAGCATGGTTGACTCCAGAGCTGGGTTTGAAGACTCGGGGCCAAGAGAACTCCAGTCAGCTCCAGTCAGTGAGAACAGGCTTAGCAATGGGCTGGTGAAACCAGTTCCAGTCAGTGGGAAGAAGATTGGCAATGGGCTGGTGGTATCTGTCGTGACAATGTGATATCTACAGGCCTAACTGTAGACCACGCTGAACCTCCACCTGGCAGGTGTTGCGGGAGGTCCTTCCGCCCCTCCAACCAATAGCTGCTGTGATACTAGCCCATTGGGGCGTGGTCTCTCTCCCTTTAAAAATGCGGCTATTTCCTCTGCTCACTCTCTTCACTTCCTGCTCCACCGGAGACTAGACTCCCTTCCTGGTTGTGCAGATGGCTGTTGTCTGAGACGGTGATCTGTAAGTTTTCCCCTTTAAATAAATAACACCCTATTAATCATAACTCCAAACTGGTGTGGCCTTGTTCGTGACTTACTTCAGGCAGGTCTGTTTACTGATCCAGAAGGAGTTGGGGAGTCCAGAGATCTGTCCAGCAGTGTCCTGTTAGTGCCTGTAGCTGATGGAGGAAGACTAGCAATTCAGCCAGCAGCACTTCCTCCGCCCTGCAAGGACAGCCTGGCCCTTGTGAAACTCAAGGCATTGGAGCAATTATCAACTGCAGGTCCTCTCAGAGGTGTTAGCCACAAAAGCAAACCTTTCTGTATTAGCCTTGTTATTTAGGGACCGGCTTTATTGGAAAGGCCAGTTGTACCCTACTGTAGACACTAGGTAATGTCCACCTGGTCTATCGAAGTCCCAATGAGTAACTAAAGTTCATCCCACCAAAGTTTACCTTGGGGAAGCCATGAGTTTATTGACCTTATGGAAGGTGGGTAAAGGTTTGGGGGCTGGAGCATGGGTGACCCTAAAGCAGCCACACTGAAAGATCTGATCCTACATGGATGCCAGTGCCCCTGGACCACTTAGATGGAACCCCTCAACTAGCCCTCCCCAGCTTGTGTGCTCTAACTTCTCCTTAAGGTCCCCCTAGGTCACATGCAACTAGTGTGGAGTATGCATACAAATGACTGGGAAGAGTAGCTTGATATTCAGGGGAGGGTCCACTGACCCTGCACATTCCTTCCTCCCAAGGAAGTGTCAGCATTCCACAGATCCCACGGCGATGGACATCCACTGGCTGGCTCACCTGATCTGATGAAGATGGTACCTGTTCTGCAATGTACCCTGTGTTGTTTTTCTCACTGCTGTGATAGAACCACAGACATGAGGACCAGTGTGTTTGGGGCTCGTTAGCTTTCTCTTGCCGTAACAATAACCATGACCATAAACAGCCTGGGGGAAAAGGGATTAACTTGGTTTACAGTTTATAGTCCCTCATGGAGGAAAGTGCAGGAACTCAAGGCAGGACCTGCTGGCAGGACTGTAGTGATGAGGCAAGCAGGCCTGCTTTTCGTCCCGCCCGGCTCCCACACAGCTAGCTTTACACCCGAAATAACAATACACAAATTGTATTCATTTAAATACTGCCTGGAGGGCCGGGCGATGGTGGCGCATGCCTTTAATCCCAGCACTTGGGAGGCAGAGGCAGGCGGATCTCTGTGAGTTCGAGACCAGCCTGGTCTACAGAGCTAGTTCCAGGACAGGCTCCAATGCCACAGAGAAACCCTGTCTCGAAAAACAAAAACAAAACAAAACAAAAAAAATAACAACAAAAAAAATAAAATAAATAAATAAATAAATACTGCCTGGACCATTAGCTCTAGCCTCTTCTTGGCTAACTCTCACATCTTAATTAGCCCATTTCTATTAATGTATATCGCCACTTGGGTGTGGCTTACCAGCATGAGTCTAACCACCATCCGTCTTGGGTAGGAGAAGCATGGCTTCTGCCTGACTCTGCTTTCTTTCTCCCAGCATTCTGTTAGGTCTACTCTGCTTATCTAAGCTGCTTTCCTATCAAAAGGCCAAGGCCGTTTCTTTATTAACCAATGAAAATAACACATAGGCATAAGACCCTCCCACATCACAGGACCCAAGAAGAAGCCATGGAGGAACGTTGCTTACTGACTTGCTCAGTCTACTTTCTTATGCACCCAGGGCCACCTGCCCAAGGATGTCACGGTCCCCCCACATCAATCGGCAATCCAGAAAATTCCCCACAGATTTGCCTAGAGGCTAGTCAGACAGAGGCATCTTCTCAGTGGAGGTTCTTTCTTCCCAGATGACTCTGGCCTGTGCTGAGGGAAAACTAACACAAAGGGGGTTATTTGGGGTCTCCTTTCACAGGTACAACCAATCCATCAGGGTAGGGGAGACATGGCGGCAGGAGTATGAGGCAAGCTGCCTCCACGACACCCACAGTCAGGAAGCAGAGGCAGATGAACACTGGTGCTCAGCCCACTGTCATCTTCTCATTCTGTTGGGGACTCCATCCCACGTGATGGTCCCACCCACATAATGGGTCTTTATTTAACACAGTTTACAGTTCCTCTCCCCAGACATGCCCAGAGGTTGGTCTCCTAGGTTACCCTGGACCTTGCCAAGTGAACAGTCACTATTAGCCATCACACTGAGGCACCCATTAAGATTCTGAGAGCACAAGGAGCTGGAGGTGCTTCTCCACCTCCTAGGCATCACAGGGCAGCTGGCATCCAGTGGCAACAGAAGGAAAGTGCAGAACGGCTCCCTGGCCCAACGTTCCTGCCATGCTTCCCTGACTCAATAAGGAGGATGTCCCATGTTCAGACTCCTTCTTCCTGGCAGGAACCCAGACTGGACACACAGTAGGTACTCAGGTGGTGCCTGCTGCATGCAGATCCCGGGAACAAGTGTTGAGCAATAAGCTATTCAGATGGGCTTCAGAGAAAAGCCACCCTTCACGCCCACCGCTTGAGCCGTTGAGCTGTGGCAAAGCTGGGTAGGAACCCGCAGGGGACGCTGTGAGGACAGCATCCACGGTCACAAGGCTGTTCATCTTCCAGACACCTCTGACCCCATGCTGAGCTGGAGGCCTCAACAACCACTAGGTGCCACATTATGAACCACGGCCTGTTTTAGCCCTGGCTACTCTGTCACCTTGGGTAACTCTGCCTATTTTCTTCCACTCAACAGAAATCTCTGTCTGGCTCAAGCCAGCTGAGTGATTCTTGTGGCCAGAACCTCATCTTCCAGACATGGGCATGGCCTTCATGAGTGATCAGCAGCTCTGAGGTAGCCCCAGGAACACCAGAGCTGCTACCCTCCAGCAAGTGCTAAAAGGGAAAATGGCACCAATGACCCAAAGGACGGTTGAAGGATGCTGCTGCCAAGTTCCCAAGGATGCCTACTGCGAGTGAGGCTAAGGACCAGTCTGGGCAACTTAGCCATTCAGGTTACATGGAAAACCCTAGATATATCCTCTGCCGTGGTTTTGGGGACCCAGAACATCTCTGGAGTGGTGATCTGGGTCTGCCTAGACTCCTGATGCCTAAGGAGGCAGAAGAAGGAGAGGCACTTTCCCCATTTTGTCCAGATTTGGTAAAACCCCAGCTTCAGCAGAGCAGGGTCCTTTGTGGCCAAATCTAAAGCCCCAGCCTGCTCACTCAGTCCCCCTCTGTTGAACTTGGCCACGCAAGCTTCCCTCGCTTTTGCCGGCTCAATCATTCCAACGCAATTTCCTTTCTCGTCTGAACACTGATTCCTCTCCAGATGGCTTTCTCCCTCCGTCCCCCTCAACCAGGTCTTGAGCCAAAGCCTGTGGCTAAAGGCTGAGCCGGAACACAAGGGTCCCGTTAGGAAAGTCGCTGCGCCGTTGGCAGGAAGGTGCTGACGGCGGCACGTGCTTGGAAAGGGAGTCCTCCCACAGAAGTCCACTGAGGCTGACTGGTCACAACCAGGCCCTGAGCACATTTTCAGACTGTGAGTCAACAGTTAACGGAGTGAGCAAGTCTGACCAATAGCTCTTCCCTGAAGCCTGAGTGATGGGGTACTTCTCTGGAGAGGGCCGGCTGCTGAGGGTGGGACACCTCCCCATCCCCAGACTAGCCACTGGAGGGTGGTGAGTTAGGTCAGAGGAGGCTATATGTCTTAATACATTTTCCACAAGGGGTGGGGATTTCTAAGACGAAACCAGATGGAACTGGCTATCCCATCACAAAGTTGGACAGCATGTGGGGTCCTCTGTCAGCGCTGATGTATACCATGCAACTATCACATCAGCGCCTAGCATAAGACAAAATCCATCCATCACTGAGCCTTTCTGGGTTCTAGTCTATTTGGAGCCCAGGATGGTGCAGGGGGTGGATGTTTCAAGGATGAATTAGACAAACTTCTGCAAGGGAAGGACAGCATGTGAAAAAGGAAAGTTCTGGACTTTGGGGATGGATCATGCATCAGCTGTACCAGCAGAGAAGAATTTTGGTGGCCAGTGTCCCATCTGACCACACTGTGCCTATGTTTAGGTTGCTAGGACACATGTATACAGCCATGAACACATACTCCTTCAGCTATAGGGTAGCCAACCAGGGAGGCTGACACCACAGAGAAGGGCTGCTGCTTGGGCTGCAGGGGAGCCGGTAGCCCTCATCCTTTACCTCCATTCAAGAAGGAAGCCGGTCCACAAGGGAGGACGTTGCTGTTCTGGCCACAGTGGCTTCTAAAGGTCAGCTCCAGCACCACCATGTTCTCCACAATCATAGGTGGGAGCCCAGAACCCTAGGACCCCAAAACTCAATGAGTGCCTCAGACTTTTCACTCCTCCAAGATGAAGAAGGGTTTTCCCATGGAGAGCCAGCTCTGCCTCCACAAACACCCTGGCTACCTGTCCAGTGGGGCACCTTGAGAAACATGGCTTCTCCTCTGCTTTAATCCAAGGTCATGGTGTATCTTCATCTTCAAGGGGACAGAATGGGCTGGGTGAGGAGGTGCTGAGAGGCTGGGAATGACATTCTGCACCTCAGAGGACGGTCAATGATGGGTACCTGCTCACCCTGCTTCCCTCTCCTTCCCATTGCCAACATTGTCAACCACAGTTGTCCTTCCTGTGGATCCTGGTTGTGGCTCAGAACCCTCCTCAACCCCGTAGGCCACCTGTTGTAACTGATGAAGACACAAAGACAAATTCTCTTTGCTGTCTTTCCACATCATCAATGAAACTGAAGCTCAGAGAGGAACAAGGTCTCTTCCGAGACCGTTCAGAGCATAAGTGGAGGAAGCACAGACCACAAGTGTCCAGAACACTAAAAAAGGGATGGGCATAGACAGTCAGGATCTGGGAGGTTGAGGCAGCTGGCTTGGAGACACTTGAGGGTGATACAGAGAGGGAACCCACAGAGGATGGATGACCATGCTCTGGTGCTGGCTTTGTGGATGAACAGCAAGCACAAGAGGCCAGCACAGTGCTAGAAATGGAGGTGGGTCTGATGCCTCCACCAGGGTCTTGCAATAAACCAGAGCTGAAGGTCAGTGGCTTAAACAAAAGTTCCTGGTTTTCTTCTCTCTCTCTCTCTCTCTCTCTCTCTCTCTCTCTCTCTCTCTCTCTCTTTTCTCCCCTCCCTGCCTCCTGCCTCCCTTCCTTCCTTCCTTCCTTCCTTCCTTCCTTTCTTTCTTCTTCCTCCTCCTCCATCGTCTTCTTCTTGGTGAGGAAAAAAAACATACAGTTGGCTCAGGCCCTTTAAATTAATGTACCAGACATCCCCAAGTGCAACCAAGAGACTCATGCAGAAATTCTGCAGAAGAGCACCTGGGAAGGCGGTTTGGGGAGTTCTCCATGAGTCTCCCAGGGACAGCCTAAGTCCTGATTGCAGGCCAAGTGATCCAGAAAAGTCCTTCAGAGGCCCAATTGCCAGGGGAAGGTGGCATGCAGCTTGAACAGAGCATGTGTGTACCAGAAGGTGTGGGAGGAAACCCAGGAAAGCATTACTCTCTCCTGAACAGGGATGTCCCTCCACAGTGGGGCACATGCCTAAGCAAGCAATGGGTTCCAGGATGAATTGTCTGAATCTTTTTAATTCTTTACGTTAATCTTACTGCTGCCGTTGCTCAGTGGGCATGCCGCATTTCCCTGTGTAGCACAAGCCAGCTGCCACAGTGTGAAAGCTCCCACTCAGCGTGGAGTGGGGAAGTGACAGGCACAGTGGGTTCTCATAAGCAGACTGCTGCTGGGTAGGCAGGGCCAGAGGAGGGCCTTCCAGCCTTGGAGTTGGGGTAGCCATTGAAGGCGAGCCTTTACAGAGTGTAAGTGCTTGACTTTAAATGTGTGTTCCCCCAATTCTTTTTCATTTGCTGTGGTGTGTGTGTGTGTTGATCATTTATATGCGTATTTATACATATCTGGGTGTAGCTATATGCATGCATATACATGTGTGTACAAGTGTGTAAAGGCCCAAAGTTGAGTCAGGGTGTCTTCCCTCAAGCAGTTTCTGCTTTATTTCTTGAAGCATGGTCTCTTGCTGGACCCAGAACTCACCATTTCCACCAGCTTGCCCAGGGATCCCCTAGCTTTGCCTCCTGGGTGCTGAGATAGCACCTGCCCAGCAGTAGCAAAGACTCTAGAGGTCCAAACATTGGTCCTCCAGCTTGGGTGGAGGACACTTTATCCATGGAGCAAATTCTTCTGGTGACCCTAAGGCCAACACAGCAGTAATAAGGCGGTCCTGGGGGCTGTGGTTAAGTCAGGATGATACCCCTCTTCCACGTGGGATTAACTCATAAGGGACCTTGTAAACATTGCTGGCCATACTTTCCTAAGTGAGAAACATTGTGGACAGAGATTGGGCCCTTGGCTTATACCAAATCTGCCAGTACATGGGCCTTGAACTTCCTAACCTCTAGTTCCACAAGCAACAAATACATATTGGCCTTAAACTAGCCAGCCTCAGACATTTTGTTATAGCAGCAGGAGCAAACTAAGACAGAAAGGAAGAGACATGCCGCATCCCAAGACAGTGATTGTTGGGTGGTACTGTGGTCCCTGGAGACCACAATTCATGTGTCTAAGAAACAAAGGTGGAGGAAGGGGAGCACACACACACACACACCTCCTCCTCCACCACAACCACCTTCACCACAACCACCTCCACCTCCACCAGCACCTCTACCACCTCCACCATCTCCACCACCACCACCACCACCACCACCACCACCACCACCACCTTCACCTCTACCACATCCACCTCCACCACCTCCACCTCCACCTCCACCATACCCCATCCATATACACGTTCACACCTTCCTACTACTTCCTGCAATCAGCTTCCCACCCCTAGTCTGAACTAAATGCTCAGGTTCTCAGACAGAAATAAAGCTTTGATGAGTGACGGGAAATACCCTCCAAACCTCCATGAAGGCTTCTAGCGACATGGAACTCCACACCTTGAAATTCATAGATTTTACTAGTGGGAAATCAGCCTATGGAGTTCAAATAATTAGCCCTCATTAGGGGACAGAGGTAGGGGTAGTTCTCACTGCCGTCCATCCCTGACCACATGGGACAGTCCACAGACAGCCTGAGAAGGGTCTGGCAACCTGGACACTGATCTGAGGAGCTGGCAGTGAGAATCGCAGCAGAAGGAAGGCCTGGGCCTGTGAAAGCTGCGGTGCTGGGTAAGAGGGGACCAGGACGACACCGAAGAAGGACTCGGGGGCCCCTTGCTTCCTCTCTGAGACCAGCTGCAGCAGGATGAGGTTGGGGGTCGAGGAGAAAGGTCAGTCCCACCCAGGGCCTTGCTCTTCCAGATGGGTCACATGCTATGCTTGACGAGTGGTCTGAGCAGAACTAGGGGCAGCAGCATGGATGCTACAGTTATCCATCATGCCTTGCAAAACCGAGGCTTTTCCCTCAGACCTTGGCAGCCAAAGACACCCAGCTGGAGCCCCTTGCCACGCCCTTCCCAGGGCTAGGCAACTGATTACTGGTGACAGGGTCAACCTGTCTGTCCCTTACCTGACACAGAACCCACCAATTCAGGAGCCACCCAGAGACAACGGAGCCCCATGGTGGGTGCCTCACAACCTTAGCTGCCCCCTTTTCCAGGCCTGAGTCCCTCGCTGTTTTTTTTGACCCTGAAGCAGAAAAACATCCCCACACCTAGGGGGACATAGCCACCTTCAAGGCTTCGGGGACCCCCATCTTTACATACCTCTGTACCAGGATCGGGAAATTACAAGCTGGCTGTGGAAGGGAAGGCAAGGGCTGAAGACTGTCTGAGGGAGGAACTGTGCAGCAAGGCGCTCTGGTAGGCCCCTTGTCACCCTGCAGCATCCGGTGCAACCTCTTTCTCGGCACCTTCCCCCAGCACATAGGCAGCGACACCACCACCGTCCCTACCACCAGGGCAGCTACTTCCCTGACCGCCTCCGCCATTGGTAACTCCCAGTGGCAGAGGGCTTGTCTACATGGCCCCATCTAGATGAACAGCGAGTGTGCTTTTAATTATTTGGGATTATGTGGGCCTGAGTGCTCATTGTTCAGCAACTCCATCTCAGCGGGTGGTTCAGAGAATCGGCTGGATGTAAACTGCTGTGGAAAGAGGCAAAACTATTCCTCAGAGTGCAGATAGGATTCTTGCCTGGGATTTTCAGCACAGCCCAGAGCCAGGCTTTTATTTCCAAAAACATGTGTGTTGCCACTGACATACAGTAAAGAGGGAATTCCGTGCACACAAGCAGGTGGTCACTGGGATGTGTGTCCTATGGGAGGTCAGGCTTGAGTGGGTTTGGACAGCCAGAGGTAAATTTCCTTTTTAAAAAAATATTTATTTATTTAACCCACAGCGACTATACTAGACAGAGACTCAGACCTGTGCACTGCTCATCAGAAAAGTTTCTTCTTGCAGTAAGTGAGAATTAACACAGAGACCCACAATTGAACAATGTGCAGAGCGGGGAGACTGCAGCACGCAGCACTAAGTGGGGTGTCTTCATCAAACTTCTCTTCGCAGGGCTCAGGGATCTGTGTGGAAGACAAGGTGGCGAGCCCTTAAGAGCCAGGGGTGACTGAGGACCCTCAGGAAACAGTGTCTTCAGGACACAATGGGGCTGATGGACATAGAAACTCACAAGGACCACAACAGCATGCACAGGGCCTGTGCAGATTCAAGCCAGATGGGGTCCCGAGGGGGAAGTAGACACAAAGACTCCCCCCTGAACAAGAAGGCATTTGCAATCGACACCCACAGGGAAGGGGACAATCAGCATTCTTTAATGGAGTCTCCCTGGGATACCAACCACACTCCAGAGCAGGCCCCATGTCTGGGAGGAGCTGACCAACAAAAAACAGACTCTCTGCTTTTTTGTTTCATTTTATTTTGTTTGGGTATTTTTGTCTTATTTTTGTTTGCTTGCTTTGACTTTGTTTTTTGTTTGTTTGTTTTGATTTTGGTTTTGTATATGTTTGCGAGATAAAAGAACATGACTTTGGGTGGACTGGGAGGTGGGGAGGACCTGGGAGGAGTTCAAGAGGGGAAAGAATATGAACAAATATGTTGTATGAAAAAAATTTAGACTGGGCATGGTGGCACATGTTTTTAATTATAGCACTTGGGAGGCAGAGGCAGGAGGATCTCTGTGAATTCAAGTCCAGCCTGGTTTACATAAAGAGTTTCATCAGCACAGTTGGAGCTATGTAGAAAGCGTTGTCTCAAAGATAGATAGATAGATAGATAGATAGATAGATAGATAGATAGTAAAATTTTAAATAAAAAAGGCAAAAATGTGTGTGTGTGAGAGAGAGACAGAGACAGAGAGAAAGACAGAGAGACAGAGAAACAGAGAGAGAGAGAGAGAGAGATCAGGTATCTTTCTTCCTGGCTTGTTCTCCACCTTACACATTGAGGCAGAGTCTCTTACTTGAACTCAGAACAATGTGCAGCAAGAGAGATTTTGGAGCACTTAGCTCCACGTGGGGTGTCTTCATCAAACCCCTGCTCTGGGGATCCCTGTCTGGGAGATCCTGCAAAAGAGAAGTCAAAGACAGAAGAGCATAGGAAGACAGGGCTGCACTGGAAAGGGCTCTGGGAGCCCCTTATGACCCCTCAGCATCTAATGCAACCTCTTCCACAGTTCCTTCCCACAGCTCTGGACACGTGAGCTTCAGCCCTCAGGCTTATGTGGCAAGTGGGCAAGTGTTCTGCACACTGAGCCATCCCCCTAGGCGTTGAGGTTGACTTTCTCAAATGCAGTTCCTCTGAGTGAAAAACCAGCCCTCGAGCAAACCCAGAAGGGTTTGAGCACTTTCCCATTGCTTTCTAGGGACAAATGAGTCCACTGAGCAATCTCAGGGAAGCCCTGGGAGAGGGAACACACGGGGATAGGGAAGCATGCTCTCCCAGCATCTGCTCAGGCCTCCTCACCTGGGTCTTCACACCCTGGATTCCACGCATGACTTCCTGCATTAACAGGACCTTGTAGCCGAGGAAGACCAGGGCAGGATGACCCACTGATGATAGCTCTGCTCTTGAAGGGTACCAGAGCAGTGAAGAAGCCACCCAGTGCCTCCACGGCCACATTTCCATCAGGAAACGCCCAGCTCCACGTCCACAGTGCACTGGGACCACATGGCTGGGGGAGGGTAACCATGGCAACCCTCCAGTCATCGCTAAGTGACTCTTTCACAATGTACAATCGCTCTGTTTATAGGAAGAATGCTGACCGTATATTCTGGTTTTCCAGCGTGTTACTCACTAGGAAAGAATGCAGAGCCCACCAGAAGGAGCGGAGCGCACGCTGCAGATTTCCCGGCCGTCAGCTGAAGCTGCCGCGGAGCTGGCTGGGGTCTCCTGTGCACCGTTCGCTAAAGGAGGCATGGGTCATCCCAGAAGGCCATGACTGCCCAATCAAGGGTCCCCAGAGATGCCACCTGGCATCTCTTGAGGCCCAAAGGCCACACAACTGTGCCTCCTTGTGGGTCTGGCATCTGTAATCAGGCCAAGCCACCAGAGCATGCATTCGTCAGGCTGAAATTTCAGCCCAGACTGGATGGTGAAGGGTGTCTGTCTCCTCCCTGGTTGAGGCCACAGGCATTTTGTTGGTACTCTGGGGGGGGGGGGGGGCTCACACATTTGCTTCCTTGAAGTCCAAGTTTAGGAAGGAGGAAGACGAACTTCAGATGCTAAAAATAATCTGTGGGGGCTCTTCAAATGAAAAGAAAGGACTTTCTGCCAGGCCAGGCTCTGAGGCGGTGTTCCCATCCCTGAGCCCCTTTGAGGGCTGCAACCATCCTGTCATTGATATTCCAAATGCAGTCTGTAATTTCCTGAGACCTGGAGAGGCAGCTGCTTCCAGTTTGTACAGCACAGCTTAGGAAGATGAGTCTCAGCAGAGTGCAGCCTAGAACTTCATTTTTTTTAAATTTCTCATTTTTATTTATATGCGCGGTGTGTGCGTGCGCCTGCATGAGTCTGCAGGTACACACAGATGCCAAAAGACGGGTCCGTTCTTGGAACTGGAATCATGGGCAGTCATGAGTTGCCTGAGATGGATACTGGGAAGCAAACCACGTCCTCTATAAGAGCAGTAAGTGCTCTTAGTCACCGAGCCATCTCTCCAGCTGCAGGCTGGGACTTTAAAAATCCTTTTCTTTAAGGATTTAAAGATGTGTCTAAAAACTAATCAATTCAACAAAATGCCAGTGTGTGAAAGCCCATGGGTGAGGGCAGCCAAGTACAGGAGCCTCTCTCCAGGCCCCTGTGCCGGCTCCCATCAGGGTCCCTTGCCTCCTCCCTTTGGGGACTGCCGCCCTGTCTTAGCACTGTGGCCTGTCAGAAAAATATTGCACACAGTGAATCTGGTGTCTGTTTCCCCTGGTGAACAGATTTTCCCACGTGGCTGGGTGTGGCTCCTGTTCTTTAACCCCCTTGCTGTCTGATCCCTGCAACAAATAGAAAAGGAGATTAGCCACTCTGCCTGCCTTGACCAGCTGAGGTGACCTTCTGGGAGAGAGCACTGAGAGCATGCATTGGGGAGCAGACTAGGGGGTCTTTCAGGGAGCGAGAGCTGGGACAGGGTCAGACAAGAGACTGCTGAGGGACAAGACACAAACAGGACACCACGGTAAGGATCTCATCACTACTACTCCAGACTCCATCAAGTCCACCTTCTCCTAGAAACTATGGCACCCTTCCAACAGAGCTGTCTAGGCAGGAGGATGCAGACTCCAGAATGGCTCATGGATGTGACCCCCCCAAAGATGATGGGCCCTGCGTCTGACTCAACCCTTGGTGTTTTTAGGCTGACTCCAATGGGGGAATTGTAGTTTCTGTACTCTGTGCTAATTATCCTCAGCTGGCCAAGGTGGGGCCACAGGACCCGGCATCCTGCCCTCCGTGTCGAGGACAGCTGGTCTAAGATCTGAAGGCAAGCGTTCCCTCCGGCTCCCCTTCGCCCTGTCATCTGCAGCACAGCTTCACAAACTGCTGGTCATGACCCCACACAAGGTCATAAAACATCTGGAAACAGGATAAGGATTCTAAAGACACAAAAATTAATTCAAAGTCAAATGTGTTTGGTGTCCAAGTGTTGGTGTGTGTCAGTGCGTACTGGTGTTACTGGTGTCAGTGTGAACTGGTGTACTTGTACTTGTCAGTGTGTACTGGTGTTACTGGTGTCAGTGTGAACAGGTGTACTTTGTCAGTGTGTACTGTGTGGACTGGTGTACTTGTCAGTGTGTATTGTGCGGACTGGTGTACTTGTCAGTGTGTACTGTGTGAACTGGTGTACTTGTCAGTGTATACTGGTGTTACTGGTGTCAGTGTGAACTGGTGTACCACAGAGACGGCACTGGATCCCTGGCTCCAAACATAAAATATGAGCATTTTACTCTCATTCCACACAACACCAGCAAACACTTCTGCAAACACCTCAGCTCAGATTCAAGGCTATTATATATAGGAAACCTGCATGAATTCCAATGAGTTTTTAAAAAGTTGTTTATTTATTGTGTGTGTGTGAGTGTACATGCACATGTCAAGTTGTACATGTGGTCAGTGAACGTCTGTGCAGATCAGTTCTCTTCTTCCACCAAGTGGGATCCAGGGATAGAACCCAGGTTGTTGGGCAAAGTTTTCTGTTCTTATGGAAATGCGATGGCTCCCTTACAGAATACAAAGACTTCTCAGATTGACTGTCCCTCACTGTGAGTACCAATTTAGTACATCTGCAGATTCTAGCGTGGTAGAATGTCTGATTCCAAATGTTCCTATTTGAATTGCTAACTTGAGTTTCATTTCTTTTAAAAAGAATCATTAAATGAATTTTGGCATGGGATAAGGACAGAATTGCCAACAATCTCCTAAACGGCTGTAAACACACTTCTGCCATTTTTTTTTTACTATAATGTTATGTGAAACAGCATTCTCAGCCTTGACGTTTATAAAATCAAAATAATCAATCAAGTCTGCAAAGCACTGAAGATGCTCAGTCCTGTCAATTATTCAGCCAGGATTTAATCTTTATACAAAAATATAAGCATATTCACCTCATTAGTATGCAAATTTGCTTTTGCCCTTAATAAATGGTAAAATTGTAAAACAATCCAAGGATTGTTTAATATAAATTTATGAATATTTATTATCAATAAATATTTTGTCTTTATACTTATACAGACCTTGGGGAAAGAGTGATCATAATTGGAAAACTTTAAGGCCGGGCAGTGGTGATGCATACCTTTAATCCCAGCACTCAGAAGGCAGAAGCAGGTGGATCTCTGTGAGTTCCAGGACAGCCTGATCTACAGAGTGAACTCCAGGAAAGCCAGGGCTACACAGAAAAAAAAAAAACCTGTCTGAAAATTAAAAAAAAAAAGGAAAGAAACTTCCTCTACGGCTTGGGTACTCTCAACCGAGTCCTCTCTGCCGCAGAGAGGAGGAACCTATGGTGGTGGCTTGAATGGGATTCATTCCCCCATAGGCTTCTGTGTTTGAACCCTTGGGTCAGGTTGGTGCTGTTGTTTGGGGAGATTATGGAACCTTTCAGGTGTGGAGCCTTGCTGCAGGAAGTATGATTGGCTGTGGGCTGTGGCGGCTTTAATACTCATAGCCTCGTTCCACTTCCAGTTTGTTCCGCTTTCCACCTGTGGTTGGACACGTGATCTCTCAGTGTCCTGCCCCAGCCACCTGCTGCCATATTTCCCTGCCATTATGGACTTCTCTTCTGGAACCGTAAGCCAAAATAAATCCTTCCTTCTACAAGCTGTGCTTTGGTCACAGTGTTCTATCACGGGAACTAAAAGTAACTAGTAACTTATCATTACGCATGAAAGAACCACATGAGGCCAGCCCAAGAGTGGTCATGTGTGAATGAATGCACAGTAATCAGCCACTTCATGAAGATGCAGTGAGCCAGCACAGACCCTCTGAGACGCTGAGGGTCAATAGCTAAGTCCGTTGACAAGAAATGTCTGAGGTCTGCGTGGAATAGATGTTAAGACTTCACTAAGTCGTACAAAACAAAAACAGAAAGGAAGGAAATTCCTCATGGGGAAATACATTAAATATAAACCTGTTCTTTCTCTTATCTAAATTTAGCCTGACTTACTAAAATCCCGCTACCATTCTTCACGGTAGTAGGCATAAGGCAGAGCACACCATGTGTGAGGGCGTGGGGGCGTGCCTCTGTGTGTGTGTGTGTGTGTGTGTGTGTGTGTGTGTGTGTGTGTGTGTGTGTGTGTTTTGGGTTTTTTTGAGACAGAGTTTCTCTGTGTAGCTTTGGTGCCTGTCCTGGAACTTGCTCTGAATACCAGGCTGACCTCAAACTCACAGAGATCCACCTGCCTCTGCCTTCTGGGTGCTGGGATTAAAGGCGTGCGCCACCACCAGTTGTCCGTGCCCAGCTTTTTATATGGGTCCTGGGACTCAAACTCGGGTCTGCATGCCATGTAGCAAACTCTTTACACACTAGGCTATCTCCCAGGTCTGTTTAATACATGGAACTCGAAGGTTCTGCACAGCTTATATTTACAAAATCTACAAAAAAACGTGTGTGTGTCTGTTATTTTTAATTGTCAATATGACACAATATAGAATCACCTAAGAACAGAGTCTCAAAGGAGTCATCTAGATTAGGTTGGCTTATGGGCATGTCTGTGGGGGAGTGTCTTGATTGCACTGGGGTGAGAAGGTCTAACCCACTATGGGTGGCACTAGTCCCTGGGTTTGGATCCTAGACTGCATGAGAATGTAAAAGGTGGGCTGGGCACTGAGCTGGCATGCAGTCATTCTGCTCCTGACTGTGGATGTCCTAAGGGCATGCCACCTTGACTTGCTTTCTGTGATCGGCTATAGCCTGGAATTGTGCCCTAAAATAAACCCTTTCTCCTATAAGTGTTTTTGGTCATGATACTTTATCACAACAACAGAAATGAGACTAAGACAGTTTCTGCCTAGTGTAGCTTCTGCTGCATGTATGCACGAATGTATGTGGATACACACACATGCATACACATACCCAGTACTCAAGTCAGGTGGCTGACAGCTACTTGTAACTCTAGCTCCAGGGGTTCCAACACCTATGGCCTCTAAGGGCTCCTGGTAAGGATGAAGTCCAACCTCCAGGGAAATCAAGGCAGAAACCTGAAGTCGGGAGCTGATGCAGAAGCCCTGGAAAAACACTGCTTACCCACTTGCTTCTCTTGGCTTGCTAAGCCCGCTTTCATATACCATCCAGGACCAAGCCGCCCTCGCCCCGTGGGACAACACACAGTGAGCTGTGCCCTCCCACCTCATTCATCAATCAAGAAAATGTCCTTAAGACTAGCTTTCAGGCCAAACTGGTGGAGGCATTTTCTCAATTAAGGTGGCTCCCTCATCCAAAATAGTTTGTGTCTTGTTGACATAAAACTAGCCAAGAAACAAGTAAGTACAACTGTATAAAGAGATGAGAAACCAAAGTCTAGAGTCACCCTGGTGTAGCCAGAGCATGTGCTTGGGGTCCTACTGCTGCTGGTTATTTTTACTCTTTGACTCTTTGGGGACCTGCCATCCAGCTCACAAATAAATACACGCAGAGCCTTATTCTTTCTTATGAATGCCCAGTCTTAGCTTGGCTTACTTCTAACCAGCTTTTCTTAAATTATCCTGCCTTATTTTTTGCCTCTTGGCTTTTGCCCTTCTCTATTTCTGTATACCTTTCTTTACTCCTTACTCTGAGGCCTGCTGTGTACCTGGGTAGCTGGCTCCTGATGTCTTCCTCCTTTTTATGCTCCTCAAGATTTCTCTCCCCAGTTTCTCCTTCTATTTGTTCTCTCTGCCTTCCAGCTCCACCTACTCTTTCTCCTGCATTGCCATTGGTCATTCAGCTCTTTAATAGACCAATCAGGTATTTTAGACAGGCAAAGTAACACAGCTTTACAGAGTTAAATAAATGTAACATAAAAGAATATTACACATCTTTGCATCATTAAATAAACAATTGTTTGTTTATTTTTTGAAGCATAAACAAATATAACACATCTTTTTATAAGATTTTTTTATATTTATTTATTTATTATGTATACAATACTCTATCTGTGTGTATCCCTGCAGGCCAGAAGAGGGCACCAGACCTCATTACAGATGGTTGTGAGCCACCATGTGGTTGCTGGGAATCGAACTCAGGACCTTTGGAAGAGCAGGCAGTGCTCTTAACCACTGAGCCATCTCTCCAGCCCCCTTTTTATAAGATATTTTTTATTTATTTTTTAAAAAGAAGCAAATTATCTTTTTTTTCGTTATACATACCAATCCAAGTTCCCACTCTCTCCCCCCCTCCCATTCCCACCACATACCCTCCTATCTCACCCCCATCCAGTCCTCAGAGAGGGTAAGGCGCATTGCTTTGGGGAAGGTCCAAGGCCCTCCCTACTATATCTAGGCTAAGCAAAGTATACATCCAAAGAGAATAGGTTCCCAAAAAGCCAGTACATACAGTAGGGATAAATCCTGGTGCCACTGCCAGTGGCCCCTCAGTCTGCCCCAGCCATGCAACTGTCAGCCACAATCAACTGGACTAGTTTGGTCCTACGCTTGTTCCTTTCCAGTCCAGCTGGAGTTTTTGAGCTCCCATTAACTCAGGTAGACTCTTTTAGTGGGTGTACCCATCATGGTCTTGACCTCTTTGCTCATATTCTCACTCCTCCCACGCTTCAGCTGGACTTTGGGAGCTCAGCCCAGTGCTCCAACGCTGATTTCTGCTTTTGTTTCCATCAGTTGCTGAGTGAAGGTTCTATGGTGACATTTAAGATATTTATCAGTCTGACTACAGGGCAAGTCAAGATCAGGCCCCCTCTCCTCTATTGCTTAGGGTCTTAGCTGGGGTCATCCTTGTGAATTCCTGGGAATTTCCCTAGAGTCAGGTTTTTTGTTAGCCCCATAATGGCTCCCTCAATCAAGATATCTCTTGCCCTCATCCCTGTCCTACCTCCTTCTTGACTATCCCATTCCCTCAAGTTCTCGTCAACCATCTTCTTCCCTCCTCTTCCCCTTCCACCCTCCCTTCTCCCCCCACCCCCATGCTCCTAATTTTGTCAGGCGATCTTGTCTATTTCGACTTTCCAGGTGGATCTACATATGTTTTTCTTAGGGTTCACCTTATTTCTTAGCTTCTCTAGGATCATGAACTATAGGCTCATTGTCCTTTGTTTATAGCTAGTATCCACTTATGAATGAGTACATACCATATTCATCTTTTGGGGGGTAGGTTCTCTCTCTCAGGATAGTGTTTTCTAATTCCATCCATTTGCATGCAAAATTCAAGATGTCATTGTTTTTTTTTTTTCACCACTGACTAGTACTCTAATGTGTAAATGTGTTACATTTTCTTTATCCATTCTTCAGTTGAGGGGCATCTAGGTCATTTCCAGGTTCTGGCTATTACAAATAATGCTGCTATGAACATAGTTGAACAAATGCTTTTGTAGTATGATTGAATAATTTTGGGTATGTGTCCAAGAGTGGTATTGATGGATTCTGAGGTAGGTTGATTTCCAATTTTCTGAGAAATTACCATATTGATTTCCAAAGTGGTTGTACGAGTTTGCATTCCCACCAGCAAGGGATGAGTGTTCCCCTTACTTCACATTCTCTCCAGCATAAGCTATCATTGGTGTTTTTTATCTTAGCCATTCTGACAGGTGTAAGTTGGTATCTCAGAGTTGTTTTGATTTGCATTTCCCTGATGGCTAAGTATGCTGAACATTTCCTTAAGTATATTTTGGCCATTTGAGATTCTTCTATTGAGAATTCTGTTTAGTTCTCTACCCCATTTTTTAATTGGGTTATTTAGAATTTTGGTGCCTAATTTCTTGAGTTCATTATATATTTTAGAGACCAGTCCTTTGCCTGATGTGGGGTTGGTGAAGATCTTTTCCTATTCAGTAGGCTGCCTTTTTGTCTTATTGACTGGGTCCTTTGCTTTACAGAAGCTTCTTAGTTTCAGGAGGTCCCATTTATTTATTGTAGAAGCAGAGCAGGAAGCAAGAGAGAGAGGAGAGGGAAGTGGCCGCTTTTTTAAAGGGAGAGAGACCACACCCCAACTGGCTGGTATCTCAGCGGCTATTGGCTGAAGGAGTGGAAGGAGCTCCCACAACATTTCTGGGGTAGAATTATCAAGTCTTCCTATTGTGTGACCACTGGGCTCTGGTGTAACCATGTTACTTTTTAGGTTGTTAGATGAATTCTTGCATTGTCGCCTACCCATCTCTTCCTTCAAATGAAGCCAGTAGTGTCTTTGCATCTTGGTCCAATCCTTGCAATGGATGTCTGAGTGTTTGGGAATTTTTCTTGGTCTGCTGTTACCAATTTCTTGGTCAATGTCTGTGTCTCAAGAAGCCCCTGATTTCTCTCTAAGCCTGCTCTCTTGGTCCCCTCAGTATTGTAGCAAGCTCTTAGCCCCCTCAGTATTGTAGCAAAGTGTATTTCAGAGTTCCACCAAGGTTTCAGGAGAATAGGTGAGTTTGGGGATGGGTGGGACTAGTAGCTTAGAGGGTTGGGGGAATGGTGTTGGGTGTTGGGGAAAACTTCCTCCAGGAAACCCTCCTGCTGACTGGCTAGAAAAGCCAAGGGAGTTGGAGGAAGGGGCCTTGGGTTTTGTCCCACTGTAGAGGTCCTAGAAAGTGGGGTGTCCCACCGTGTGGTTGTTTACTCATCTCTTATATTCCTTCAGTAATTGAGCAAGCTGTGTTTCAGAGTTCCACTGAGTTTGCAGGAGACACATCTTCAACAATATTCACAAAGTCCAAGACAGTGAGAAGAGGTAGGGTGGACATCCCAGTTCAGTCACACAACACAAGTGACCTCAGAGAGTGCCTTTTTGCTTGTTTTTCCAACTGAGGGGTCAACTGAATCAAAATTCATTCATCAGGATCTTCTAGACTATTCTGGGTGTCTGTGGACATCTCTGTGGGATACTAAGGCACTGGGGTCAGAGGATAGCTGTTTACTACAGGGGCATCAGGAGATGGTAAGGTAACCAAGGCTACAACTTATCACAGGGAGGAGGTAGGTACCATGGAGTAGATGGGTTGGTCTAGGAGGGTGGAGTAGGGGAATGTCACTAAGACTAGCAGGGACAGATGTGCAGTGGGACCCAAAGCACTGAAAACTAGAAAAGGAGGTGAGTGCAGTGCGGGCCACCCCTAGAAAACAGCGCACCTAAGCCTGGCATTGGGATCACTCCTGGCCACCAGTTCAGATCCCTGTGCAGTGGCCACAGCACCTCAAGACTCCCCTCTTTTTCCCTCTCCCTCCCCTCTCCAACTGGAACTTTGTGCCTAATGGTAAGTGTGATGTTTCTACTACAGTGCTTTGACACATTCGGGACACATCCTGGGGAGCTCTGAGGGCAAGCTAGCCAACGTCTCCCCTCACTGGGTGCCAGTAAGCAGAGGGTACGTTCCCTGTGTCTGCTCCTAGGGGTCCTTCACTGAGGGGTGACGTCAGCTCATAGGGAAGCGGCAGTCTATGCAGGGCCTTATTGCAACCCAGTCTGTCCCTGCACTGCCACACCCCTCTGAGACTCCCACAACACAGTGGTCAGTTGATGGTGCCACTGGATCACCTTAGGGGTTTCTTGCCCTCTCTGACCCTTGGTTTTGCTTTATTTAAACACAGAGAAGCATTCAACAAATAGTTACATGCTCTGAAAGGGGAAAAAAATAGCCAAAGACAAAATGCTCCACCCACTGCCGAGGCTGATGCGGTAGCTGCTATCACAATAGGAGAGCCTTGGACATTGAGTTCGCCCTCTGTGGCTGGCACATCTGGGTGACTCCCGGTCCTGTGCTCCCTCTGTCTGTCAAAAGCAGAGGAGCCTTTACAGGTTATCTCCTCAAAGGAGGTCAAGTGACTTGGGTCTGTCACCCTGCCTGCTTGAATCAAGGCCTGCAGACTCCATGGCCGGGGCTAATCCAACTTTTCTCTGGACCCTCTGGCTCCTTTAAAAGTTTACACCCAAGAACAGCTGCCTCGTAAAGGCGTTTTTCATTAGCTTTTTGGAAGACGATATTCTAATTTCCACACGTTCAGGCCTTGGAAGCGCCAGCACCCTTGTGCTGATGGTTCCCACACTCTCCTAACAGCCCCAAGCTTTGTGGGGATTCCTGCCCCAACAAAGGACAGCCAGGGCCCTGAAAGGGTGGAAGTCAGGGTGATTTCTAGAAGGGTTGGGTCTTGGGATATGACTGAAACATTCATTGCAAGGGATGAGGGTGCTGCAGCCCATTAACCTGAATCTTGAACCTGAAGAATCTTGGCCATGCTGTTTGTGCAATCGGCTGTGTTAGTAGATTTGTGCTCTTCTCTCGTGTCCACAAGACTCTTATAAATGCTGGGATCGTCCGGTCACTCGCAGGGTGTGGACAGGGTGTGGAGAGGATGAAGTAATAGGGCCTGGGCTGCTGGGCTGCTGGACACAAAGTTAGCTGCCCTGGGCAGCCCCCACCTGACCAGACCATGGCCACTGAGCCTAGCACTGGGAAGGGTGAGGGCTACAGTCTGGCCTTCATCTTAAGATCTCTGCTCCAGGGCAGGTGTCCACACGCGTCAGCATGTGGGAAGCAGACTGTGGGCTGCAGTAAGGTTCACAGCCCTGAGTCAACCCTCCCACCGCCGATCACGTGACCTCAGAAAGGTCTTCTCTCCCTTCTGCCTCAGTTTTCTTGTCTGTGAAGTGAATGTCACATAAGTTTTTCCCATGGGGTTGTCATGTGGCCTCAAAGATCACAACTTGGCACATGAGTGTTAAAGCCAGCAGCAGGACACAGGTTCCCCAGAAGCACCGGTTCAGTTAAGAAATCACTCAGAGAGGCAGGCTAGGGGTGGGGTTGGCCCGAAGGACACGCTGACTTCATAGAGAAGGAATTCCAGACCCTGGGCCCCCCAGCCCACTGGGTTGCCCGCCTGGACCAGACATCTCTGCAGAAGGGATGCAAGGCAATCCCCTGTCCCCAGCACGAAACTCTATTGGAAGCAGGAGGCAGGCATGGCCCCACAACAGATTCACACTGCCTCCCAGTACCCCTGGCTTCTGCACCGAGCTGGGCCAGCTTCTGTACAGCTCTTGGGATGGCCTTTGGACTTGGTTCCAAAAAAGCTCAGAGCAGTGTGTGTGCTGGCCCCACCCAGGCCAGCCTCAGCCACATCCCCAGACTGCCCAGCTAAGGGGCTGAGCCCCAATTTTGGACCTCTGAACCTGTTCCTTGGACCAGTTCCCCCAGCATCCTGCCAGCTGGCCTTGCCTGCTCTATCCAAGGGTTCCAGACTTGTATGGCTTTCCTGTCGTTGGTTTTTGGGGATCTTTGAGACATTTCTTTTAGTAGAAAGTGTTCCTATTACAGACATAAATAGTGAACAGCGGTACCTGGGGAGACAGCTCAGCAATTATGAGTACTTGCTGTTCTTGAAGAAGTACTGGGTTCAATTCCAGCATCTGGATACAGGGAAATTCACAACCATTGTAATTCCAATTCCAGAGGATCCAATGCCCTCTTCTGGCTTCTGTTGTCACTGCACACACATGGTGTACATACATACATACATACATACATACATACATACATACATGCTGGCAAATACCCATATCCATAAATAAAAATAAATAAATCTTTAAAACAATAGAGAGAAGTACCAGTGCCTTCCGGGATGTTTTTGAGATGTTTTATGTCCTCCACATCTAGTTCCACAGTTACGGGTCACGTGAGGCTCTGGACAGTGTACAGCCCTGCCTCTGAAGCTCAGCCTAACTCAATGTCTGTCTGTTTAATAGCTGGTGTGGATGAAGTGCCTCTGTGTTGTGAAGCACCAGGTCATGGGGCAATGCTTAGACTTCGTGATCTCAGCATCCCTCAGGCTTCTGTAACAGCCCTGTCTCTGGTGAATGGAGAAGATAATGACAGGAACAGAGGGTAGCTGGATAGCAGTGTGTATGCAGGGCTGAGGGGCAGCTCTGTCTGGAGAACCTGCCTGCTGCACATCAGGCCCTTAGCTCCATCCCTAGCACCAAAAAGGGGGATGGTTGGAGAGATGCCTAGAGGTTAAGAATGTGAACTATTCTTACAAAGGGCTCAATTCCCAGCATCCATGATATCAGGCAACTCATAACTGCCTGCAGCTCCAGCTTCAGGGGATCCAATGCCTCTGCCCTCTTCGGGTACCCACACTCACACACACACACACTCACACATACTCACACATTCATACTCACACACAATCACACATTCACACACACTCAGACACACACACACACTAACATCCATATACATATTATTTTAAAAACAAAACCTTTTTAAAGGGGGAGGAAACAACCTCACCCAGGTGTGTCTCCAATGTACTAAAGACAAAGACTAGACAACCCCGCGTGACCAATCCTCACAGAGCACAATTCTCAGTAGCCAAAAGGTGAGACCAGCCCCGGTGCTCACCCCAGCTGAGTGGCTTAGGAGATGGTGCTGGCTCTTAGGAAATGGAGCTCAGTAAGGAAAGAAGAAAATCTGTCAGAAGTGCCACACATGAAAGGCCAGTACTGTTAGATGTCATCTTCACTAAGGGACCAAAATCAGGAAAACGTAGACACGGGGAGCAGAGGAGCGGCTGCCAGGGACTGGGGCTGCGGCTGGTGGGGACGCTGGCAGAGAGCAGGTGTGGAGTGTCCTTGCTTCATTTCTGTTGCTGTGACTAGAACTTCCTAGTAAAAACAGCTTAGGAGAGAAGGGGTTTATAGTTCCCGGCTACAAGCCATCATTGCTGGGAAATCAAGGCAAGAACCTGAGGTCACATCCACAGCCAAGAGCAGAGAGAGAAATAAATGCATGCATGCTTAGTGCTTGGCTCACCGCCTCTACTCTCTTTTTTTTTTTTTTTTAAATGGAATTTTTGTTTGTGATTGTGTGTGCATGTGGGGGTGGAGCTTGTTGCATGGGAGTGGCCCACAGAGGCCAGACGAGGACATCAGAGCCCCAGGAACTGGAGTTACATGGTTGTGTGCCACCTGGTCTGGGTTCTGGGAATCAAGCTTAGGTCCTCTGTAAGAGTGATAGGCACTCTTAATCACCAAGCCATCTCTCCAGACCCATCATCTACCCTACTCCTAACCGGTCCAGGACCCATTGCCTAGGAACCAGTGTCCCCACAGTGGACTGGGTCTTCCCACATCCTTTAACACAGTCGGTCCAACCCCCCCCCACACACACACACAGACAGAGACATGCCCACTGGCCAACCTACACAGTCTCTCATAGAGTCTTTTCCCTGGTGATTGTGCCAAGTTGAAAACTGGAACTAACTGGTATCTATGGGTTTTATTTGGCTTGATGAAAATGGGAATCAGAGAGTAGTGGAGCCTGCAGAACACTGTGGGTTGTTCACTGTCATGGGATGGTTCGTTTCTTTGTTTTTTTGTTTGTTTGTCTGTTTGAGATTTTGCTATGAATCCCTGGTTGGCTTGGAATTTGCTATGTAGCTGAGGCTGACTGCAAACTTGTAGCCCTTCCGCCTGAGCCTTCCTAGTGCTGGGATTACAAGTGTGTGCCACCTCACCCAGCCTCCAGCATTGTTTTAAGTTTTAATTACTGTGCCTACGAAAGCCACTAAACAAAAAAAGTCTCTAACCTGTAAGTCCCTCCTTCAAGGACAGAGACTTCCTGAGATGCTGGAGGTTGTTGTTCATATAACAAGGCACGTTTTCAGTCCCCTAAACAAGTTTGGTTGACCCATCTGCACCTGATATGCTTGATCACGCGTAGGAGCGAGAAGTATATCAGGATGTATGCTTGCCCCTGATTGGACGAAGGTGGAAAGTACATAGCCTTGCGGATTTGCCTTTCTAAACACCTGACCAATGTAGATCATGGCCATTTTCCGCGAAAGCCAGAAGGGACCAAACCAGAGTCCATCATTCTGGCCAGTATTTAATTGAAACTTGCTTCAAATTTGGCTCAAAATTGTGGTAATGGTCTTATTCTTACCCAGTGGGATTAACAGTTAACATTATGCTATATGAAGATGAGTTCAAATTAGACAGTAGGGAGAGGGAGGGGGAAGGGAGAGCAGAGAATAGAGGAAGAGAGTGAGAGAGGAACAATGAGGGAGGCGGGGGAAGGGGCAGTTACCACAGGGGTGTAGACTCCCCACGGTATGTTGAGGTGTAGAGGAAAGGGGCAGAGGTTCCTCCCCAGAGCAGAGCCAGGAGCTGAGATATTTGCAGGCTGTGGTGGTTTGAATCTGCAATGTCATGTCCACCCCTGCCCCAACCCCTACATACACACACACACACACACACACACACACACACACACACACACACCAATGTATTTAAACACCTGTTTCCCAGCTGTTGGCACTGTCCTGGGAGGTCCCGAAGCTGTTTGAAGGAGAGGGCTGGCTGACAGAGGAGGTCACTAAGGTTGGACTTCTAAGGGTGCATAGCCCCATCCTGCTTCCGGCTCCCTTCTCTGCTTCCTGGTCCAGCTTGCGAGCAGCAGCGACTGCTCGCTTCTGCCCCAGAGCGGCCAGTCTTCCCCTCAGAACCACAGCCAAAATAAGCCTCACTTCGCTCAAGCTGTTTCTGCCACAGTGACGAGGTGGGTAACTAATACACACTGGTACACCAATGTGACAGCAAGGTGCAGGGGACAGGGATTCCGTGGTGAGGGGACAGACACACATCTCTACCCTGTCACCCTCAACAGCCTGGGGATTTGTCTTAATCTAGCAGGGACTGTGACTTTGACACTGAAAAGAACCTCAGGACTAGCAAATCTGTTGAAACACAGATGGAGGTTTTATTAGCAATATTTTTGTTTGGTTTTTGTTTCTAGATAGGATCTCACTGTGTAGAGCTGGTTGGTGTTGAACTCACAGAGATCCACCTGCCTCTGCCTTCAGGTGCTAGGATTAAAGTCATATGGCACCATGCCTAGATCGCTGAAGATTTTTTTTTGTTTTTTTCATTTCTTTGGTGGGGGGGACTGGTTGCTTTGGTTTTGTTTGGGAGTGGAGGGTTTCTCTGTGTAACAGCCTTGTCTGTCCTGGAACTCACTTTGTAGACCAGGCTGGCCTCGAACTCACAGAGCTCTGCCTGCCTCTGCCTCCTGAGTGCTGGGATTAAAGGTTAAGATATTTTAACATAGTCTTATGCACCAGGGTTAAAAGAAAGAGAAGCACTCAGAAGAAAGCAAGGCACACCCAAAGCATGGATGTGGGCTTCTCAGGGAAGAGCCACAGAGGATGGTGTTTGCTCTGGTGAAGAGTACAAGTCTTTGGCCTTAGCTGTAAATACCATCTGGTGGCTCTCAAGGCTTCATCTCAAAAGGTTGCTTTGAAACCCTTTCTTCTTTCTTCTTTTATTTGATAGGTGATATTATATAGAGGCTCTGGATATGCCTTAGATGGAATTATAATATGATAAAACAAAACAAGAAGTTACTAGAGTTGCAAGGTTGAATACACGCCCTTTGCCTGTAAATGGGGTTTCTGGGAGGATTCCTAGACACTTGTAGGTTTAAGTAAGCAGCTCTTAATTGTCCTGGAATTTGTGTGTCTGCTCATGGGATGTTTCAACCAGCTTCTTGGGTGAAGAGCTCCTCTGCCATTCTCATGTCCCCCAAATTTCCCCTATATTTCTGTCTCACTTCAGAGGGGGACACTGAAGGAAACTGGGGACAAAGGCTGCTCTTGCTTTTGCTTTTGAAAGAACAGTAAGATCGAAGCATCCCTGATCAGCCACTCAATCCCCTCACCTCAGGTATCCCAAAGACCATATTTATCATGCATCCAGGTGACAGATGTCATGATAGCTCCCAGAGCTGTCCTAACCCTGGGAGCCCTTGGACATATCACATTTTGCAGCAAAGAAAATCCTAAGGATGTGTATTTATGAGCTCCAAATTAACTTGGTACTTGTTTATTGTTTGTTTGAAGACAGGGTCTTGTTGTGTAGCCCCAACTATCCTGGAACTCGCTGTGTAGACCAGGCTGGCCTTAAACTCACAGAAAATCTGCCTGCCTCTTTCTCCCAAGTGCTGGGATTAAAGAGGAGCCCACTAAACCAGGCTTCTTTAACCTGATACTCTTTAATCGAGCCAAGTGCAAATTCGCAGGACAAGAACAGACTGTAGCCAAATTCTTTGCTAGAAAGTATCAAAAACAGCCACAGTTCTCAGTTCCTGAAGACTCCTTCTTCACCACCACCCTGCCTCACAAGCAGGGCCCCCACCGTCCACACTTCTCTTGGCATTCTGTTCTTCCAAGATCCCACCCAAATGGCCCACTGCCTCTGCTTGACAGCGGCCTGCAGCTTCCAACTTTTCCACATTGCTCCCACAAACCAGTTCCAACAACCTCAAAAACATCTGGTCAGGTTTATCACAGCAGGTACCAGTTTTCTGAATTAGTTACTTTTCCTGCTGCTGGAATAAAACACCCGACAAAGGAGTTTAGGAAAGACAGGTTTTGTTTCGTGCTGGGGAAAGCCAGGCAGCAGGAGCTTGTGGATGGCATCCACAGTCAGGAAGCAGAGAGAGGGGGATGCTGGTGCTCAGCTCACCTTCTCTTTTGTATTCAGTTCAGGGTCCCAGCACAACAGGCTGTCCACAGTCGGGGAGCCTTCCATCCTTTATCAACCTAATCTAGAACCCCTCCCCCAAACATGTCCAGAGCCTTGTCTGTTAGGTAATTCTGCATACTGTCACCTTGGCAAGCAGAATCAACCCGCACCCCATTGTTTAGCTGTGGTATGAATATGGTGTGGGGATAGCACGCAGTGGGGCTCCATCCACATTGTCAGCTGGCACACAGTGGGGCTCCATTCACATAGCTAGCACACAGTGGGGTTCCATCCACATAGTCAGCTAGCACACAGTGGGGCTCCATCAACATGGTCAGCAAGAGGCTGCTGAGTTTTCTTTTCCCCTCGATGCTACAGTGGACTCAAGCAAACCACTGGTCTTTGTACCAGATTGGGGCCTCAGGCACTGCTCCCTCTCTCCTGTTTGATTATTGTACTGGGAATTGAATCTAGGGTCTCATATGTACTAAGCAAGTGCCCGGCTACTGTAATATATCACCATCTCTCTTTTTGCTTTTTATTGGAGACAGGGTCCCACCAAGTTCCCACCTGAGCCCTTGAACTCACTATGTAGTTGTTCAAGGTTGGCCTTGAACTTTGAATTCTTCTGCCTCGGTTTCCCCAGTGCTGGGATGATAGGCCTGTATCCCAAAACCTGGCTTCTCTCCTCTCTTTATTCCCTACTCAAGTTTTTAGTCTCTCTGGCCCTGAGTTGTTTATTTTGTTGTTTCTTTTCAAAAAAAAAAACCACTTTATACTATTGTAGTAAAAAACAACGTATAATAAAATCCACCCTCCTAACCACTTCAGAGCGTGTGACTCCGGGGTGTTAACAAACCCACTATGTGTGTGACCATCAGCACCATCTACACCCACAGCATCAGGTCCCCACTCCCACACTCGACTGTACCAGCCCTGGTCCCCAGGGAGTGACGGAGATGGATACCTGAGTTTAAATGATCTGATCTAAATTTAGACGATCAAATCTGAGCTGTTTCAGACACTTAACACTCCTATGCGCACTGGAGCGCGGAGGCCCCTTGGCAGGCTCAAGGCATCCTCCTCTCTCAGTCTTGGCAGCCAGGCATCTCTTTCCATAGATGCTGGGAACCTTCGCTCCTATTCTCAGGGCCCCCTGTGGCAGCCATGACTATGGATCCTGGTTTCCCTGGGTTACACATAGAAGTGTTGTCCCCCTGGCCGTGTGGATCAGCTCTGTGTAACATGAAGGACGAGCTCCAGATAAGCCTCCCAGGGACATGTGTGTGTGCCAGCTTTGTGGAAGGGCCCGAGGATTGCCCTGAACCCACAGGCATGTTGCAGGCCGGGGTGGCCAGAGGGGACCTTCAGTGGAGTCCTCTTGAGGGCAGCTGCTCTGCCCTTTCCCCTCTGCTTCCAGGCAACCTCCTGTCTCCTCTGCCCTTTACCTTCCCGGTGCCGTCTCTGCCAGAAGCTGAATGGAAACATCTGAGCAGCTCTGGCTGCCTCTCCAGGCTGAGATTCAAACACGACAATTTCATCCTTGGCCCAGATCCAGTTTGCCATTTGTCTCTGTGCCTTGGGCTGCTGTTCCCAGCAGTTCTGTGGTAAAAGGCCCTGAATGAAAGGCAGATCCATCCCAACCTAAACCAACAACCCATAGGAACTCAAGGTAATTCTTGAGGAAGAGGAAGAAGAGAAGCACACAGGAAACAGACCCCCGCCCTCTGGACCCACCGCTGATGCTCTTTTAGCTGTGACCAGTTATTACAGAACGCCAAGGGGAGGCACCACCTACTGTCACCTTCACCAGAGCGGGCCGCTCAGAGCTTGGGAACTGCATGGAGGAGGAGGGAGGTCTCTTACAGACCAATGCTGGGGGACAGGGCAATGCAGCAGGTCTGGGCTGCACTGGCCTCCTGCATCTCGGCAGCGTTGTGGCAAGGTGACTCTAGGTTTCAATCCTCTGCTGGTCCCAGACTCAGTGTTGGGGTGAACCTTGGCTCCTTTCTGGGGTTATGTGACAAAGACATGCCTGACATTTTAGGGACTTCCCTCAGGCCCCACAGCCTGAGGAAGCCTCATCCCTCAGCTGAGGGCTGGTGGCTCCATGACAGCTATCCCATATCCACACCTGGCTCCTCAGCCTACACCACATGTCTGTCTTCCTTGGGAGCAGGCCTGGGGGGCTGGATTTGAACCTGGTGCAACTTTGGAGATGAGAAGCAGGGGACAGAGGAACAAGGGAAAAGACATCAAAGATAACAGCCCATCCTCCGCCCTCCGCCCTTGGCGATCCTCAGAAAGGCCAGAGCTGTGGGTAAATGGAAAGTGGGCAGCGGCTGGAGGAAGAGAAACCCAGCTAATACAAAACACGCCCTGTCCCAGGTGACCCACCAGAAGCCATGGTTCAGGCAACTCAGGACATCCAAACGTGGGCTATGCATCACCACTGTGAGGAGGTAGGGGCCTGAGGATGCAATTAGAAAGGGGGTTGCATTTGTTTTAGAGGAGGGGGTAGAAATAGAAGGGAGAAAGAAAAAGGAAGAGGAGAAGGAGGAAGGAGAAGCACACAGAATACCAAAGGGAGGAGTAGGTGAGAAAAGAAGAGGAGGAAGGGACACGCAGACATCAGAGCCTCCAGGCTAAGGCTACAGTCTGCCTGGGCAGCTACAGTAGTCAAGTAAAGGTTCATCTACACTTAGTATAGACAAGGGAAGAAGGCCTATAGAAGGAGTTAGCACCGTTAGAGTAGTCCTCGGGCTCAGATCTGAAGGGGAGGGGGAGGCCACCTCTAGATGCTGAGAACAGCTATTTGTGAAAGGTCCCTCTAGAGTCACTGAGCTTCCTCTGCCTAGGTGCCGTCTACTTGGGCACCTGGCCACTGCATGAAGAGAACCCTAAGAAATTCTTGCATCCTGACCTCATGCTCCTGATTTGGACCTTGAGGTTTCAGTCTGGTGCTCTAATGTGGGTCTCTGTCTCTATCTCCTTTCATCGCCTGATGAAGGTTAATATTCAGGAGGATGCCTATATGTTTTTCTTTGGGTTCTCCTTCTTATTTAGCTTCTCTAGGATCACGAATTATAGTCTCAATGTCCTTATTTATGGCTAGAAACCAAATATGAGTGAGTACATCCCATGTTCCTCTTTTTGGGTCTGGCTTACCTCACTCAGGATAGTGTTTTCTATTTCCGTCCATTTGCATGCAAAATTCAAGAAGTCACTGTTTTTTACTGATGAGTAGTACTCTAATATGTATATATTCTATACTTTCTTCATCCATTCTTCCATTGAAGGGCATCTAGGTTGTTTCCAGGTTCTGGCTATTACAAACAATGCTGCTATGAACATAGTAGAGCATATACTTTTGTTGTATGATAAGGCCTCTCTTGGGTATATTCCCAAGGGTGGTATTGCTGGGTCCAGGGGTAGGTTGATCCCGAATTTCCTGAGAAACTGCCACACTGCTTTCCAAAGTGGTTGCATAAGTTTGCATTCCCACCAGCAAAGGATGAGTGTACCCCTTTCTCCACAACTTCTCCAGCAAAGGCTATCATTGGTGTTTTTTATTTTAGCCATTCTGACAGGTGTAAGATGGTATCTTAAAGTTGTCTTGATTTGCATTTCCCTGATCGCTAAGAAAGTAAGTCATATTTTGAAAACCTGTACTTCACAAAATTGGAAAACTTAAAGGAAATGGACAAGTTTCTGGATAAATATCACATACCGAAATTAAATCAAGACTAAATAAGCAAATTAAATAGACCTATAACTACTAAAGAAATAGAAACAGTAATCAAAAGTCTTCCAACGGGGGGGAAGCCCAGAACCAGATGGTTTCAGCACAGAATTCTACAAAATTATCAAAGAACTAATACCAATACTTCTCAAATTGGTCCACATAATGGAAACAGGAGGAACATTGCCAAACTCCTTTTAAGAGGCTACAATTACACTGATATCCAAACCACACAAAGACATTACTAAGAAAGAGAATTACAGACCAATCTCACTCATGAATATTGATGCAAAAATACTCAATAAAATACTGGTAAACCAAATCCAAGAACACATCAGAAAAATATCCACCATGATCAAATCGGCTTCATCCCAGAGATACAGGGACGATTCAACATACAAATATCTGTCAAAGTAATCCACCATATAAACAAACTGAAAAAAATAAAACACATGATCATCTTATTAGATGCTGAAAAAGCCTTCAACAAAATACAACATCTCTTCATAATAAAGGTCTTGGAGAGATCAAGGATACAAGGAACATACCTAAACATAATAAAGGCAATGTACAGCAAGCCAACAGCCAACATCAAACTAAATCGAGAGAAACTCAAAGCAATCCCACTGAAATCAGGAACAAAATAAGGTGTCCACTCTCTCCATATCTATTCAATACAGTACTTGAGGTTCTAGTCAGAATAATAAGACAACAAAAGGAGATCAAAGGGATATAAATTGGAAAAGACAAAGTCAAACTCCCACTATTTGCTGATGATATAATAGTTCATATAAGCGACCCCAAAAATTCTACCAAGGAACTTCTACAACTCATAAACACCTTCAGTAATGTAGCAGGATACAATTTAACTCAAAAAACTCAATAGCCCTCCTGGACACAAATGGTCTGAGAAAGAAATCAGAGAAACATCACCCTTCACAATAGTCACAAATAATAGAAAATATCTCCGAGTAACTCTAACCAAACAAGTTGAAGACCTGTATGACAAGAACTTTAAATTTTTGAAGAAAGAAATTGAAGAAGACACCAGAAAGTGGAAAGATCTCCCATGCTCTTGGGTAGGTAGAATTAACAGAGTAAAAATGACAGTCTTACCAAAAGCAATCTACAGATTCAATGCAATGCCCATCAAAATCCCAGCAAAATTCTTCACAGACTTCAAAAGAACAATACTCAACTTCATATGGAAAAGCAAAAAACCCAGAATAGTCAAAACAATCCTGTACAGTAAAGGAACTTTTGGAGGCATCAAAATTTCTGACTTCAAACTCTACTACAAAGCTACAGTACTGAAAACAGCCTGGGAGTGGCATAAAAACAGCCAGAAGGACCAATGGAACCAAATAGAAGACCCAGACATCAATCCACACATCTTTGAACATCTGATTTTCAACAAAGAAGCCAAAAATATCAAATGAAAAAATAAAGCATATTTAACAAGTGGTGCTGGCATAACTGAATATAAACATGTAGAAAAATGAAAACAGACCCATATCTATCACCATGAACAAACTCAAGTCCAAATGGGTCAAAGAACTCGACATAAAGCCAGTCACACTGAACCTCATAGAAGAGAAAGTGGGAAGTACACTTAAAAACATTGGCACAGGAGACTACTTCCTAAATATAACCTCAGTAGCACAGTTACTGAGAGAAACAATTAATAAATGGGACCTCCTGAAACTGAAAAGCTTCTGTAAAGCCAAGGACATGGTCAACAAGACAAAACGGCAGCCTACAGAATGGGGAAAGTTCTTCACCAACCCCACATCAGACAGAGATTTGATATTCAAAATATACAAAGAACTCACAAAATCGGTCACCAAAATAACAAAGAATCCAATTAAAATAAAATGGGATACAGACCTAAACAGAGAACTCTCAACAGAGGACTCTAAAATGGCTGAAAGACACTTAAGGAAATGCTCAACATCCTTAGCCATCAGAGAAATGCAAATCAAAACAACTC